>NW_026576813.1:0-67838 GCF_028641065.1 Leucoraja erinaceus
TGAGTGTAAACACAATCTCTCACAGTCTGGGACTTACCCCAGTGTCTGTATTTTACAGTCCGGGTTCCTCAGAGCCGCAGACACCAGTTTCACTCCGGAATCTCCCAGGTCGTTGTTTCCCAGTCTAAACACAAACAGACAGAGTAAGAAACAAACTGATACAAACCCCGGCTGCCCGGCGAGTCTGAGAAAGATAACTTCCCCCAAACAGATATTTCTGGAAACACCTCAGCACATTATTGTGGATGTGGTGTTTGGTGACTTGCACCATTTATTCTCATTCCCCGACCGACCGACAAATGTTCCCCGTGCAGAGAACGGCGGCAACGCGTGCGTGTGACCCGGGGGAAGGGGTCGATGACTGGTGACCCGGGGGAGGGAGGGTAAAATAGGAGGGGTGCCCCCCCCCCCCCGCCCCGCCTCGTGCACAGTGACGGCCGCTCGGCCCCATAGAAGGGGTGCTGGACGGAATAACAAAATAATGGAACTGTAGTGGCCTGGTCAAGGTCAGGAAAAGACCGGACGCCAGGCGGATTCAAAAGAAGCTTTTTTATTAACACAGTTTTCAAACACCAACCGACACTCTTATATCTACCCCTGGGGAGTCGACCGGGAAACCCCGTGGCAGACCTACGCCCCTGTCCCTCAATCGTCGAGGGGAATGATCCAAGGAGTGGCCTACCCCCCAGGGACCGCCACAGGACCCCCCCCAAGTACCCGAGGTACGAAACGGACAGGACGGCGTACACGACGGCCAGACCCGGTGCACACTACGCTCGGACCCGGAACAGGCGCCTGATTAACAAGTGCGGGGTACGAAGTAACCAAAGGAGGAGGTACCCTAGACAGAGGTCGCCCCCGCTTACGGGGCAGTGCTACCAGCGCCGGCCGATCGATATCGATATGTGCTGGCTTCAACCGCGCAACTGAAACAGGCTCCCGCCGACCCCCCATGTCCAGGACGAACTTCGACGAGCCCTGTTCCAAGACCCGGAAGGGGCCTTCGTACGGCCGCTGTAGAGGTGTCCGATGTGCATCCCTGCGCAGAAAAAAACAAACTGGCAGTCCTCCAGAGCAGAGGGAACGTGCGGACGGAAGGACCCATGACGAGAAGTGGGCACTGGCGCCAGCTTGCCCACCGTCTGCCGAAGACGCTGCAGAGCTTCTGAAGGCTGCTCCACCTGGCCACGTGCCGGCGGGATGAACTCCCCAGGCACCGTTAACGGAGACCCATACACCAACTCAGCGGAGGAGGAGGCCAAGTCCTCCTTGGGTGCGGTGCGTATCCCCAGCAAAACCCACGGTAGAGCGTCTACCCAGTCTGGGTCAGTGAGCCGCGCCCTTAGGGCACCCTTAAGCTGTCGGTGAAACCGTTCCACTAGGCCGTTCGACTGTGGGTGGTACGCTGTCGTGTGGTGCAGACGAACACCCAGGAGGCGTGCCATGGCCGACCACAGCTCTGACGTGAACTGAGGCCCCCGGTCGGATGTTATGTCCAGTGGAACCCCGAACCGGGCGATCCAGTGCGCCAACAATGCTCGAGCACAGGTAGTTGTGGTGGAATTCTGTAGCGGAATGGCTTCAGGCCACCGCGTGAAGCGGTCCACAACGGTAAATATATACGTCATGCCCTGGGACGACGGCAGCGGCCCCACGATGTCCACGTGAATGTGGTCGAAACGTTTATGAGGAATGGGGAACTCCTGCAATGGCGCGTGCACGTGTCGTTGCACCTTGGCGGTCTGGCATGGGATGCAAGTGCGCGCCCAATGTCCAACCTCCTTCCGCAGCCCGTGCCACATAAAGCGGGAGGCTACCAGGGCCGTTGTTGCCCTGATGGAGGGATGCGCAAGGCCATGGAGCACCTCAAACACTCTGCGCCGCCAGGCGATCGGGACGATGGGTCGCGGAACTCCAGAGGAGACATCGCACAACAGCGTGGTACCCCCATGACCACAGACAACGTCCTCCAACTGCAGGCCCGTAACTGCTGTACGATAGGCAGCCATCTTCTCGTCGACCAGCTGAGCAGCTGCCAGGTCGGAATAGTTGATCCCCTCCCCGACTTGGAGAACCGCGTGGACTGCAGGTCTTGATAAGGCATCGGCCACCCTGTTAAATTTGCCCTCAATGAACCGGATGGAGGTGGTGTACTCGGGCACATACGCCAACTGCCTCTGCTGCCGGGCAGACCACGTGTCTGATACATTGGCGAACGCGAAGGTTAGTGGCTTGTGGTCCGTGAATGCAGTAAATGGTCTTCCCTCCAGAAAATAGCGGAAATGGCGTACGGCGAGATACAGGGCAAGGAGCTCACGGTCGAAGGCGCTGTAATGACGCTGTGGTCCACTGAGATGCCTGCTGAAGAAGGCAAGTGGTCGCCAGCAACCCTCAATGAGCTGCTCTATCACTGCCCCAACCGCAATCTCCGAAGCATCCACCGTCAAGGCGGTCGTGGCATCCTCTCGTGGGTGGACGAGCATTGTGGCCTCAGCCAGTGCCTGCTTAGCCCTCTCAAATGCCGCTGTTGCTTCCACGGACCAATCAACCTCCCTGCGATGACCAGCAATCAGGTTGAAAAGCGGACGCATGATCGCAGCCGCTGACGGCAGGAAGCGGTGATAGAAAGTGACCATTCCCACGAATTTCTGCAGGCCCCTAACAGCGGCCAGACGGGAGGAACCTGCGAATAACGTCCACCCTGGTCGGCAGAGGCACCACCCCTTGTACAGTCACGCGGTGGCCGAGGAAGTTGATAGCCGTCACCCCGAAACAGCACTTGGACGCGTTTATAGTTAAACCGAAATTGCTGATGCGCTGACACAGTTGACGGAGGTGGGTGCAGTGCACCTGCCGCGAGCGACTGGCCACAAGTATGTCGTCCAGGTACACAAAAACAAAGTCCAATCCGCGGCACACGCAGTCCATACGCCGCTGAAAGGCCTGCGCGGCGTTCTTCAACCCAAACGGCATTCGCACAAATTCGAAAAGACCAAATGGTGTGATAATGGCCGTCTTCGGGATATCGTCGGGGCGGACTGGGATTTGATTGTACCCTCGCACGAGGTCCACCTTGGAAAATATGGATGCCCCAGCCAGATGGGCATTGAAGTCCTGAATGTGCGGGACCGGATACCTGTCGGCGACGGTCGCATCATTCAGGCGCCGGTAATCGCCACACGGGCGCCAGCCCCCGTCCTTCTTAGGGACCATGTGGAGCGGTGAGGCCCATGGGCTATCGGAGGGACGCACGATGCCCATCGCCTCCATCTGGTGGAACTCCTCCCGAGCTAGACGGAGCTTGTCTGGGGCGAGACGACGTGCCCGGGCGTGCACAGGTGGGCCAGTAGTGGGGATATGGTGCTCCACCCCGTGCTTCGGGGTGGAGGAGTGGAAGTGGGGTTCGAGAATGCCAGGAAAATCTGCCAGGATACGCGCGAAAATCGCATCCACGGATGACAGGGGGCCATCAGGGCGTACTACAGGATCACCAGTACGGAGGAAGAGCGGCTCCAGCGTGACAGGGTGCATCAGGCGCCGCCGCTTGACATCCACGAGCAGTGAATGGGCTCTAAGGAAGTCGGCACCCAGCAGCGGCTGGGAAACGTCTGCAATGACGAACCTCCACGAAAACGAGTTGCGGCCAAAGTTGAGGGGAATTGTGCGAAGCCCGTAGGTGCGAACCCGTAGGTGAGGACGGGGCCTTGTTTCCCCGCCCGGATATCAGTGATGGAGGGAGGCAGAACACTCACTTCCGCACCAGGGTCGACGAGGAAACGTCCCCCACTGCGGCGATCCCAAGCGAAAATGCGATGAATCGTGTTTAAGAGGGAACTGCAGATGCTGGAGAATCGAAGGTTACACAGAAAAGCTGGAGAAACTCAGCGGGTGCAGCAGCATCTATGGAGCGAAGGAAATAGGAAACGTTTCGGGTCTGAAGAAGGGTTTCGGCCCGAAACGTTGCCTATTTCCTTCGCTCCATAGATGCTGCTGCACCCGCTGAGTTTCTCCGGCTTTTCTGTGTAACCTGCGATGAATCGTGCCGGCCGCCGAAGGAATCGCTGACGACCGGCCCTTTAGTTTCCCGAGAACGAACAGGGTGGGCGACAAAGCTTGGCTGCAGCTCCCCAGCGGCGATGATAATAACACCAACCAGCTTTGCTGGCGTCTGGTTGAACTGCAGGCTGGTTTGAGCGCCAGCGACTTCCGCCGGCGTCTGGTGAAACTGCAAGCCGATTTGGCTGGTTTGAACGCCAGCGACCTCTGCTGGCATTAGATTGAACTGCAGGCTGGCCGTGCTGGAAGGACGTGCCTGATGCTGAATGCGCGATGGCCGCCGGATTTTGCCGCGGGTGGCGACCGGGAGCAGTGGAGACGCGATGGATAGCGGTCCCGACCTGCTCTGAGTCTTCAAACGCCTCGGGAAGGACATCCACTACTTCCAGGTTGCGATGGCGAGAATTCCACAGCTCGTCGGCATGTTCACCCAGCGCCAGCATGTCGGTAAACGGATCACTGGCGAGCTGCATGCGCATGTCGGGAGACAGCTGCTGCAGGTAGGCATATTTAAAGAGAAAGCACGGCTCATGGTCCCCCATTAGGGTGAGCATGTCTTCCAGGAGGGCAGACGGCTGGCGGTCGCCCAGGCCGTCCATTCTGAAAATGCGAACTGCCCGCTGGGCATCAACCAGGCCAAACCTCCTGGTGAGAAATGCTTTAAGGCCAGTATATTTGTTTGCTACCGGGGGGCCCTGAGGAAAGGCTTAACCCGCTTTGCGGTCAGTTGGTCAAGCGAGCCAACCACGTAAAAGTACTTAGTCTCATCGTGCGTGATACCTCGCACAGCAAACTGGGCCTCTGCCTGCTGGAACCAGGTTTCGGGTTCTTTAGTCCATAGAGTTGGGAGCTTCAGCGCAACAATGTTATTATCCATCACGACGCGTGATGAACAATGTCGGGGTCACAAAAGGAAGCTTTTTAATTCCAACAGTTCAAGAACACACACCGACACTCTTATCTCTACCCCACGGGAGTCGACCGGTAAACCCCGTGGCAGACCAACGCCCCTGTCCCTCAATCGGCGAGGGGGATGATCCAAGGAGTGGCCTACCCCCCAGGGACCGCCACAGGAACATAAATGACGTTAAAACTAACGAAAATTCAGCATGCGTATTGTGACGAAAATACACGAAAAGTTACGAAAATTCCGCACGCGAATAGTGACAAAGGTTGACAGGAAAAGCGATGAAATATCAGCAGACGAAAAGCGACGAAATATCTGCACATGAAAAGCACCAAAATTTCAGCACACAAAAAGCGACGAAAATTCAGCATGCGAAAAGCGACAAAATAGTAAGATTAAACGTTAACTTACCAGATTGAAGTTTGATCTGTACTTTATGAGGAGTTACGATGAGGGCTTTCGTGAAGAACCCGTCTAGTACGCATGCGCGGCATACTTCAAAGCAGCGGTGTGGAATCACAGATAGACACAGTTATTGAAGTAAACATAGTAAAGATAAGGAGACATCAGTTTATGAATTTGACCCATACAACTGAGGGTGGGAGCGGAGGGCACGTAATCCCTCATCGTAACTCCTCATAAAATACAGATCAAACTTCAAACTGGTAAATTCTCGTTTAATCTTACTATTTTACTTCCGAGTCACGTGAGTGATTCCGTGAAAATTTCAAAGTTCTGTGATTTCAAACCGTGTGACAGTTATTACTACATCACTGCCCAAGTCTTTGAGGGAGGAAGTGTGTTATCGTAATCAACCAATGAATCTGTTTGTAGAAAAAATACAATGGTATTTTTACAATAACAATGAAGAAATTTAAAATGCTCCCCTGGGCTAAATTTAAATATATGCAGACTGGAATCTTTCCTGCAAATATAACAGGTTTTGTCAACAGCTTATAATAATTTTTTTTCTGAACGTTTTACCCCCACCATCCTGCTGCAGCCAGGATGTGGTTCATAGGCACGTCCATTGTTTTTGCCGTTGACGTGGAAGCTTGTCCTGTGGAATGAACTTTGTACATGTTAGTTTTATCCCAGCAGCTTTAGTACCTGCTTGAGCCATCCCGAAATGGCTCGTTACCCGACCACAAGGTTTTTTCTGACTGACCCACAAGGCTTTTCATCTCCCTCGAATATTTAGGTTGTGTCTATGTAGGATAATAGGGCCATGGCACATTACCGTGTTTCTGGCGGGTAAGCCCGGATTCCACGTCTGGATTAGGTGTTCCTGGTCTGCTCTGTATGACCATTCCCTGGACAAAGATAGAGATCTGGTCTGGAGCTGTGAGCATGGTGTCCAGTTGCAATAGGAGTAGTGACTGGACCCTCTGTGCAGCTACAAGTGTCATCAACATGTGTGTTTAGAGCATAGATGGTTCAGGTTGAGGGATCTGGCTGCTGGGCTTCCCCTGAGGTATGGCAGGACCACACTGACATCCCATATATGGGTGTACCTGGTCTAGGGGTTTAGAGTTGTAATACCCTTCATAGATTTACCACCAGCCAGTGGGGCCCCATGGCCTGTTGTCCTGGAGCTGGTTTTGAAAAGACAGGCAGGGAATTCTAACTGTGTTGATGGCACTGTAGCCGAATGCTTCATCATGGTGAAGGTTCACCAGGAATTCCAGTACGTTGGTAACTGTAGCGGTTGAGTAGGTGGCCCCTGTATCCAAGCAGTACTTCTCCCATATATTGATGCTGGACAAGTGCTGCTGTTCAGTGGATGTTCAGAGGGATGCTGACATGGTGTCGACGGTTTGTTATGATAATCCCAGTCCCTGAAGTGGTTTGTGCAAAATATGCAACCCAGGAGTTTGATTTCCCCATGGCACGGATGGCTTGTGCCCGACTCCGAGTGTTAATAATTCTGGGACACTGGGGAATACCATCAAAGTTTCAACAACCATGTCATGGAGTATTGGGAACCATGGCTCCGTAGGCCAGTTGGGTACTATCAAAAATACCTGAAGCAGAGTCCATTTGTACTGTGCATAGTCCCCGACTGATGAGGCAGAAGGGAGGAAATACTTAGAAAAACAATTTCCCCAATCCAGCGCAAACGCATTGGCTGCTGCTGCCTCGGGGTCTGGTTCCCAAGCGACGTACATAGGTACCTGGTGATTTAGCCTTGATGCAAATAATCGATATCTGGCGTGCCATATAGCTTGATAGCTTTAGTGAAACTTTATTATAAAAACATCTAATCGATGTTGTCATTAAATGTATGTGACCTGGTGTCTGTCACTGTATTTAGCTTACCTGGCAGGTAAGTTACTGAGAGTCAAATACGTCTTTGGACACACTATTGCCAAATTGTGTTGACCAAGTTGTCGCATGATACCGACTTTATGCCGCCCCTATGGTTAATATAGGCAACCACCGTAGTATAGTCTATTTATAACCATACATGCAAGTGCTTTAAATCCATAAAATTCAGCCAAACATGTTTAGATAATTAATGCCCAGTGTAAGTGGTAACCCCACCACTGTCGTTCTGATATTACTTCAGTGGGTAACATCATGAGACTCTCAATGACGACCTGTATGTCGTTTTTGATACTAAGGTCCGAATTATGTAGCCAGAAATGCTGCCATTTTCCCAATTACTCTATTACGTGTCGAGTAGTTGATAGTTTTTTGACCATTAATTTGTTGCATGTTTGTGCCAATTCAACTATGTTGTCTCTTGGCAACATTATAGTCACGTAGACTGAATTAATTATGAAGCCCAAGATAGTCCAAGAAAGAGGATGGCTTCAACTTAGATTTATCTCGATGCAAGACAACCCCAGGGTTCCGAATAACTGTTTGTTAGTTAAACAGTTAACAAAATCAAATTAATGGCCTTACCTACCATATAGGATATCACCAAGACATGCCATGACAATATGTTTTTGTCTTCTGAATATTGCCAGAGCTGGTTTTAATGTCTGGCCAACTCTCTTGTGCTGATGTGAACCCATTGGATAACACTTTAGACTGCTATAGGTGCGGCATCCAGATAAATTTCAGGTATCTGCGATGATCCTAGTGAATGATACTAAATGGTAAACATCTTTAAGATGAATGCCTGCCATAAAGTATTCTATGGAATTTGGTTGTTTGGCAGTAACAACCGTTCCATTTTGAAATGTATATACTTAACAGACATAATTAGTGAAATAAAGTCAATAATGATACGACATCCACCATCTTTTTTGGGTTTAGTGAATATATTTGCAAGAGTTCAAGTTTCCCCATGATGTCCCTTTCTTTAACAAAGAGGGGGGGAAACCCTCTGGGGTGAATGTTGACCTGGTGAATGTTTCTAGTATGAATTGTATTCGCTAATGCCATTGAGTATATACTATCACTTGTGATAGACTCCCATGTTAGTATTGCTCTGTACACTGGAAAGAGCCAGACCCACCTACCTCCATGGTTGTGGGTATTCTTCTGTTTCCTATGGTCCAATGAATGTTGCACGTCGTCTGACGTGACGGTGTCGTTGGGGGGTGGCACATTTTCCAGTGGGTCCGCTCCGGGCCCTGGTCTAAGGAAGACTTTCGGGGATAGATGCGGCCCAAAGCTTTCATCAGTCCGATATGGTAGACGTTAACTGATGGATGCGGTAGGGTGCTGCTGCACAGGAATTACTGGTTTTGGTTACTCGTCCCGGCTCTGCCCTCATGAGCTGATAGTTTTGTAAACCTTGTGCATGTTTTTCGTGTGGTTTGTAAGATTTTTGTGGCAGGTCTTGTGACTTGTTTACTAAGGTTGTGGTCTCTCCGTATTGGTCTTCTCCTTCACGAGGGGTTCCCATGTAGCTGTCCACTACACCTAGCAGCTCTTCCTGTTCCTGCACCCTTGCATACTCCCGAGATCTTCAGCCATTGCCCCTGTTCTTGACCAGCCCAGCCCTGGTCACCAAAGCTCCTCTGGGAAGTAGAGAGCAATGGACAGTGCAGAAACACTGTGGAGGGAGTGCCTGACATCCCTCTGCGAGAGCACCCCTCCTGGGGCACATCTCGCTGGAGCTCCTGCTCCAAGAGCCGCTCCTGCAACTCATGCGGCTGTCTCTCCCACTCCTGGGTGGCGAGACGTCCCAGTCCGATGGCGGAACCACCGGCCGGTTCTGTATATACATCCAGCCCGCTGCTCAGGCGGGCCGCCGGTAAGCGGTCCTACCGCCTGTTGCTGTCCCCGCAATGAAGACGCTCCTCCGTGGTCGAGCGGGCAAGTGCAGGCTGCTGTCTTTCCACCTGGGGGTGGAAAGACGTCCTGTCCTACGAGTCGAAACCACCGGTCCGACGCCTCCGTGGCGTTCTTCCCAGCCCGCTGCTGAGGCGCTGACGGGCTGGGCATGGCGCAGTGTCGGGAGCGGAGCGCTGGTTAGCGGTCCTGCCGCGGTGATGCTGTACCGCGATAGAACGTTCTTCCGTGGAGTCGAGCGGGGGCAGGACTGCACCGCTGTTGCCCCCTGGATGAAGGTGAGTCGTGCGGGGACAGGTCTCCCTCGTTGCTGCCCCAGCGAGAATGGGCTCGAGCGAGGACAGGTCTCTCTCTCACATTAATGAAAAGCGCCGAAACATCAGGACGCATAAAGCGACAAAATTGCAGAACCGGAACAGCATGCCAAATGCGACAAATTCAGCATGCCAAATGCGACAAAAAATCGGCATGCAAAAAGAGAGGAACAATCAGGACGTTAAAAGCAACTAAAATTCAGTACGCATGAAGTGCCCACAATTCAGCAGGCGAAAAGCGACAAACCTTCAGGACGCGAAAAACGATGGAAATTGCGTACGCGAAATGCGACAAAATTTCACGATGCATGAAGCTACAAAATTTCAGGACTTGAAAAGCGACGAAATTCCAGGACACTAAAAGTAACAAAAAATAATCACGCGAAAAACGACAAAACTTCAGCACCCGATAAGCGAGGAACATTCAGGACATTAAAACCAACGAAAATTCAGCATGCGTAAAGTGACGAAAATTCAGCACGCGAAAAGCGACAAACCTTCAGGACACGAAAAGCGACGGAAATTCCACATGCAAAAAGTGATGAAATTTCAGGACGTGAAAAGCGATGAAATATCAGCACACGAAAAGCGCCGAAAATTTAGCATGCAAAAAGTGACGAAAAGGTTGCGAAAAGCGACGATCTTTCAGGTTGCGAAAAGCGACGAAATTACAGGATGCATCAAGCGACGAAATTTCAGCACACGAAAAGCGACAAAATTTCAGCACACAAAAAGCAACGAAAATTCAGCATGCAAAAAGCGACAAAATTACAGGACGCATAAAGCGACGAAATTTCAGGACATAAAAAGCGACAAAATTCCAGCACACGAAAAGTGGCGAAATTTCAGCACACTAAAAGCGACGAAATTTAAGCATGCGAAAAACGACAAAAATTCAGCACCCGAAAAGCGAGGAACATTCAGGACATTAAAACCAACGAAAATTCAGCACACGCAAAGTGACGAAAATTCCGCACGCGAAAAGTGACGAAATTTCATAACGTGGAAAGCAACGAAAATTCAGCATGCAAAATGCGACAAACCTTCAGGACGCAAAAAGTGACGGAAAATAGCGCACGTGAAAAGCGACTAAAAGCGACTTTTAGTTGTTTATCTTTTAATATTTTATCTTGTATGTATCGTTTGCTTTTAGAAGTGTTTGAATGGTGCATTGACTGGCTGACATTCTTAAATTTCGTTGTACATTGTTCATGTTACAATGACAATAAAGAAACTATTCTATTCTATTCTAAATATCAGCACATAAAGCAACGAAAATTTAGCATGCAAAAAGTGACGACATTTCAGCTTGCGAAAAGCAACGAATTTACAGGATGCATAAAGCGACAAAATTTCAGGACATGAAAAGCGACGAAATTCCAGCACACGAAAAGCGCCGAAATTTCAGCACACAAAAAGCAACGAAAATTCAGCATGCGAAAAGCGACAAACCTTCAGGACGCGAAAAGCGATGGAAATTGCGCACGCGAAAAGCGACGAAATTTCAAGACACATAAAGCGATTAAATTCTTGCACATGAAAAGTGAATAAATTTCAGCGCGCAAAAAGCGACGAAAATTTAATATGCAAAAAGCGCCGAAAAATCAGGCCGCATAAAGCGAAGAAATTTCAGCACGAGAAATGTGGCGAAATTTCAGAACCCGAAAAGCGACGAAAATTAAGTGTGTGAAAAACGACAAAAATTCAACACACTAAATGAGAGGAACACTCAGGACATTAAAATCAACGAAAATCCAGCACATGTAAAGTGACGAAAATTCAGCACGCAAAAGGCAACAAACCATCAGGACGCAAAAACCGACGGAATTTCCACACGGCAAAAGTGACGAAATTTCAGGACACATAAAGAGACGACATTCCATGACATGAAAAGCGACGAATATCCAGCACATGAAAAGCGACGAAAATTCAGCTTGCGAAAAGCGACGATAATTTAGTACGCATAAAGTGACGACATTTCAGCTTGTGAAATGCGACAAAATTACAGGATGCATAAAGCGACGAAATTTCGGGACGTGAAAAGCGACGGAATATCAGCACAAGTAAAGCAACGAAAATTTAGCATGGAAAAAGTTACGACATTTCTGCTTGCGAACTGCGACGAAATTACAGGGTGCATAATGCAACGACATTTCAGGACATGAAAAGCGACAACAATTCAGCATGCGAAAAGCGACAAACCTTCAGCACGCAAAAAGCGATGGAAATTGCGCACGTGAAAAGTGACAAAATTTCAGGACGCATAAAATGCTGAAATTCTAGCGCAAGAAAAGCGACTAAATTTCAGAGCACAAAAAGTGACGAAAATTAAGCATGCGAAAAACCAACAAAAAATCAGCACACGTAAAGTAACGAAAATTCAGCACGCAAAAAGCGACAAACTTTCAGGACGCAAAAACCGACGAAAATTCCGCACGGCAAAAGTGACGAAATTTCAGGACACATAAAGCAACGAAATTTCAGGACATGAAAAGCTACGAAATTCCAGCACACGAAAAGTGGCGAAATATCAGCACACTAAAAGCGACGAAAAATAACCATGCGAAAAACAACAAAAATTCAGCACCCGAAAAGCGAGGAACATCCAGGACATTAAAACCAACGAAAATTCAGCACGCGTAAAGTGACAAAAATTCAGCATGCAAAAAGCGACAAACCTTCAGGACGCGAAAAGTGACGGAAATTCCGCAAGCCAAAAGCGACGAAATTTCAGCACACTAAAAGCAACAAAAATTCAGCATGCGGCAAGCGACGAAACATCAGGAAGCATAAAGCGACGAAATTTCAGAACGAGAAAAGCGCAGAAATATCAGCACACGAAAATCGACGACAATTCAGCACACAACAAGCGACGAAAATTCAGCATGCAAAAAGCGACGAAATTACAGGATGCATAAAGCGACAAATGTCAGAACATGAAAAGCGACGAAATTCCAACACACGAAAAGTGCCGAAATTTCAGCACACAACAAGCAACGAAAATTCAGCATCTGAAAAGCGCCGATCGATCAGCAGGCGTAAAGTGACGAAAATTCTGCAAGCGAAAAGCGACACACCTTCAGGACGTGAAAAGTAACGGAAATTCCGCAGGAGAAATGTGACGAAATTTCAGGTCAGATAAAGTGGCGAAATTTCAGGACATGATTAGCGACGAAATTCCAGCAGACAAAATTTCAGCACACTAAAAGTGACGAATTGTCAGGATGCAGAAAGCGACAAAATTTCAGAATGAGAAAAATGGCGAAATTTCAGCACACTAAAAGTGACGAATATTCAATGTGTGAAAAGCGACAAAATTTCAGCAAGCGAAAAGAGAGGAACATTCAGGATGTTAAAACCAACGAAAATTCAGCACGCGTAAAGTGACGAAATTTCAGGACGCATAAAGTGACGAGATTTCAGGCCATAAAAGCGACGCAATTCCAGCACACAAAAGCGACGCCATTTCAGCACAGTTAAAGCAATGAAAATTCAGCAAGCGTAAAGCGACGAAATATCAGGACGCATAAAGCGACGAAATTTCAGCACGAATAATGTGGCGAAATTTCAGCACCCGAAAAGCGATGGAAATTCAGCACGAATAATGTGATGAAATTTCCACTTGCGAAAAGTGACGAAATTACGGGATGCATAAAGCGACGAAATTTCAGGACACAAAAAGCGCCGAAATTTCAGCACAAAAAGCAAGGAAAATTCAGCATGCGCAAAGTGGCGAAATTTCAGCACACTAAAAGCAACGAAAATTCAGCATGCAAAAAGCGACGAAACATCAGGACGCATAAAGAGGCGAAAAATCAGGACGCATAAAGCGACGAAAGTTCAGAACAAGAAAAGTGGCGAAATTTCAGCACAAGAAAAGCGACCAAAAATTAGCATGAAAAACAAAAAGTGACGACATTTCAGCATGCGAAAAGTGACAAAATTACAGGATGCATGAAGCAACTAAATTTCAGGACATGAAATGCGACGAAATTCCAACACACCAAAAGAGATGAAATTCCAGCACACGAAAAGCGACGACAATTTGGCACGAAAAAAGTGACGACATTTCAGCATGCAAAAAGCGATGGAATTACAGGATGCATACAGCGAATAAATTTCAGGACCTGAAAAGTGACGACATTCCAGCACACAAAAAGTAATGAAATTTCAGCATGCGTAAAGTGACGAAAATTCAGCACGCGAAAAGTGACAAGCCTTCAGGACGTGAAAAGCGATGGAAATTACGCACGTGAAAAGTGACAAAATTTCAGGAACTGAAAAACGACGACATATCAGCACACGAAAAGCGACGAAAATTTAGCACGCAAAAAGTGACGACATTTCAGCATGCAAAAAGCGACAAAATTACAGGATGCATAAAGCGAATAAATTTCAGGACATGAAAAGCGACGAAATTCCAGCACACGAAAAGCGCCGAAATTTCAGCACACTAAAAGCAACGAAAAGTCAGCATGCGTAAAGCGACGAAACATCAGGACGCATAAAGCGACGACATTTCAGAACGAGAAATGTGGCGAAATTTCAGCACACGAAAAGCGACGAAAATTTAGCATGCAAAAAGTGACGACATTTCAGCTTGCGAAAAGCGACGAAATTACAGGATGCATAAAGCGACGAAATTTGAGGACATGAAAAGCGACGAAATTCCAGTACACAAAAAGCGTCAAAATTTCAGCACAAAAAAAGCAACGAAAATTCAGCATGCGAAAAGTGGCGAAATTTCAGCACACTAAAATCAACAAAACATTTGCATGCGTAAAACATCGATGAAACGTCAGGATGCATAATGCGACGAAGTTTCAGCACCCAAAAAGCGAGCACCCGAAAAGCGACGAAAATTAAGCATGCGAAAAACAACAAAAATTCAGCACACGAAATGAGAGGAACACTCAGGACATTAAAACCAACAAAAATTCGGCACGTGTAAAGTGACGAAAATTCAGCCCGCAAAATGCGGTAAACCTTCTGGACGTGAAAAGCGCCAAAACATCAGGACGCATAAAGCGACCAAATTGCAGAATGAGAAAAGCGACGAAAATTCAGCATGACAAACGCGACAAAAATTCGGCACGCTTAAAATGATGAAAATTCAGCACGTGAAAAGTGACAAACCTTCAGGACGCGAAAAGCGACGGAACTTCCACAGGCAAAAGTGACGATATTTTAGGACGTGAAAAGCAATAATGTTAAAAGCGACGAAAATTTAGCATGCAAGAAGCGACGAAAATTCAGCACACGAAAAACGAGGAACATTCATGATGGTAAACCCAACGAAAATTCAGCACACGAAAAGCGTCAAAGCGACAGGACGCGAAAAGCGATGGAAATTGCGCATGAGAAAAGCGACAAAATTTCAGGATGAAAAAGTGGCAACATTTCAGCACCTGAAATGCAACGAAAATTCAGCATGCGAAAAACAACAAATTACAGCACGCGTCAAGAGAGGAACATTCATGACATTAAAACCAACGAATATTCAGCACGCGTAAAGTGATGAAATTTCATCACGCGTAAAGTGACGAAAATTCATGACGCAAAAAGTGACAGAAATTTCCGCACGCAGTGACGATATTTTAGGACAAAAAGCGACGAAAATTTAGCATGCAAAAAGTGACGAAATTTCAGCATGCGAAAAATGACGTGAGGAACATTCAGGACATTAAAATCAAAAGTGAAAATTCAGCGCGCGTAAAATGACGAAAATTCAGCACACAAAAAGCGACAAACCTTGAGGACGCGAAAAGCGACGGAAATTCCGCATGTGAAAAAAGATGAAATTTCAGAACATGAAAAGCAACGGAAATTTAGCACCCGAAAAGCGACGAAAATTCAGCATGCAAAAAGCGACAAAATTCAGCATGTGAAAAGAGAGGAACATTCAGGATGTTAAAACCAACGAAAATTCAGCACGCGTAAAGTGACAAAAATTAAGCATGCGTAAAGTAACGAAAATTCAGCGCGTGAAAAGCGACAAAGCTTCAGGACGTGAAAACCGACGGAAATTCCGCACGTGAAAAGTGACAAAACTTCAGGACACGTAAGACGACGAAATAGCAGCACACGCAAAGCGACGAAAATATAGCACGCAAATTGACGAGATTTCAGCATGCGAAAAGCATCGAAAATACAGAATGCATAAAGCGACGAAATTCCAGCACACAAAAAGTGCCGAAATTTCAGCACACAACAAGCGACGAAAATTCAGCATGCTAAAAATGACAAACCTTCAGGACATGAAAAGCGATGGAAATTCAGCACGCGAAAAATGACATTCAGGACATTAAAACCAATAAAAAATCAGCACGCGTAAAGTGACGAAATTTCAGCACACTAAAAGCAACGAAAATAAAGCATGTAAAAAGCGACGAAAATTCAGCAACTGACACGAGAGGAACATTCAGGATGTTAAAAGCAACAAAAATTCAGCACGCGCAAAGTGATGATAACTCAGCATGCGGAAAGCGACCGAAATTCCGCATGCAAAAAGTGATAAAATTTCAGGACGCATAAAGCGACGAAATTCTAGCACACGAAAAGCGGCGAAATTTCAGCACCTGGAAAGCGATGGAAATTAAGCATGCAAAAAACGACAAACATTCAGCACACGAAATGAGAGGAACATTCAGGACATTAAAAGCAATAAAAATCCAGCTTATTGTGTGACGAAAATTCAGCACACAATAAGCGACAAACATTCAGGACACGAAAAGTGACGGAAATTCAGCACGAATAATGTGATGAAATTTCAGCATGCGAAAAGTGACGAAATTACGGGATGCATAAAGCGACGAGATTTCAGGACACGAAAAGCGCCGAAATTTCAGCACAAAAAGCAAGGAAAATTCAGCATGCAAAAAGTGGCGAAATTTCAGCACACTAAAAGCAACGAAAACTCAGCATGCGAAAAGCGACGAAACATCAGGACGTTTTGCGACAAAAAATTTAGCACGCAAAAAGTGACGACATTTCAGCATGCGAAAAGCGACAAAATTACAGGATGCATAAAGCGACTAAATTTCAGGACATGAAAAGCAAAGAAATTCCAGCACACAAAAAGCGACGAAATTTCAGCATGCGTAAAGCAACGAAAAGCGACAAGCCTTCGGGATGTGAAAAGCGACGGAAATTTCGCACATGAAAATTGACGAAATTTCAGAAGTGAAAAGTGACGAGATGTCACCACATGAAAAGCGACGAGATTTCAGCACACTAAAAGCAATGAAAAGTCAGCATGCGTAAAGCTACGAAACATCAGGACGCATAAAGCGACGACATTTCAGAACGAGAAATGTGGCGAAATTCAGCACACGAAAGGCGGCGAAAATTTAGCAAGCAAAAAGTGACGACATTTCAGCACACTAAAATCAAATAAACATCTGCATGCGCAAAGCGACAAAATGTCAGGATGCATAATGCGACGAAATTTCAGAACGAGAAAAGAGAGGACACATTCAGGACGTAAAAAGCGAGGAAATATCAGCACACAAAAAGCAACGAAAATTTAGCACGCAAAAGTGACGACATTTCAGCATGCGAAAAGCGACGAAATTACAGGACGCATAAAGCGACGAAATTTCAGCACATGAAAAGAAATTCCAGCACGAAAATTCAGCATGCGAAAAGCGCCGAAACATCAGGACACATAAAGCAACGAAATTTCAGAACGAGAAAAGTGGCGAAATTTCAGCACACGAAAAGCGACAAAAATTCAGCTTGCAAAAAGCGACAAAAATTTAGCACGCGAAAAGGGAGGAACATTCAGGACGTTAAAACCAACGAAAATTCAGCACGCGTAAAGTGACGAAAATTCAGCACGCGAAAAGCGACAAACCTTCAGGACGTGAAAAGCGACGGAAATTCCGCACGCGAAAAGTGACGAAATTTCAGGACGTAAAAAGTGGCGAAATTTCAGCACACGAAAAACGACAAAAATTCAGCTTGCAAAAAGGAATTCAACATTAAAACTGACAAAAATTTCAGCACACGAAAAGCGACGAAAATTCAGCATGCAAAAAGTGACAAAATTACAGGATGCATAAAGCGACGAAATTTCAGGACATGAAAACGACAAAATTCCAGCACACGAAAAGTAGCGAAATTTCAGCACGCTAAAAGCAAAGAAAATTCAGCATGCAAAAAGTGACGAAACATCAGGACGCATAAAGCGACAAAACATCAGGACGAGAAAAGCGACGGAAATTCAGCAGTGACGAAAATTCAGGACGTGAAAAGCGACAAAATATCATAGAAACATAGAAACATAGAAATTAGGTGCAGGAGTAGGCCATTCGGCCCTTCGAGCCTGCACCGCCATTCAACATGATCATGGTTGATCGTCCAACTCAGTATCCCGTACCTGCCTTCTCTCCATAACCTCTGATCCCCTTATCCACAAGGGCCACATCTAACTCCCTCTTAAATATAGCCAATAAACTGGCTGCGACTACCCTCTGTGGCAGAGAATTCCAGAGATTCACCACTCTCTGTGTGAAAAAAAAAAAAAAAGTTCTTCTCATCTCGGTTTTAAAGGATTTCCCCCTTATCCTTAAGATGTGACCCCTTGTCCTGGACCCCTTATCAGAACAAGAAAAGCGACGAAATTCCAACACACAAAAAGTGGCGAAATTTCAGCACACTAAAATCAACACAAATTCAGCATGCGAAAAACGACGAAACATCATGACACATAAAGCGATGAAACATCAGGATGCATAAAGCAACGAAATTTCAGAACGATAAAAGTGGCGAAATTTCAGCACCCGAAAAGCGACAGAAATTGAGCATTTGAAAAATGACAGAAATTCAGCACGCGAAATAGAGGAACATTCAGGATATTAAAACCAACGAAAATTCAGCACACGTAAAGTGACGAAAATTCAGCACGCGAAAAGCGACAAACCTTCAGGACACGAAAAGCGACGGAAATTCCACACGCGAAAAAGTGACGAAATTTCAGGACGTGAAAAGCGACGTAGTATCGGCACACGAAAAGCGACGAAAATCTAGCATGCAAAAAGTGACGAGATTTTAACGTGAAAAACGACGAAATTACAGGATACGAAAAGCGACGAAATTCCATCACACGAAAAGTGCCAAAATTTCGGCACACAACAAGCGACGAAAATTCAGCATTCATAAAGCGACCATAATTCTGCACGCAATGAGGGAGGAACATTCAGGACGTTAAAACCAACGAAAATTCAGCACGCGTAAAGTGACGAAAGTAACTATAATTCAGCACGCGAAAAGCAACAAACCTTCAGGACATGAAAAGCGACAGAAATTCCGCACGCGAAAAGTGATGAAATTTCAGGACGCATAAAGCGACAAAATTTCAGGACATGAAAAGTGACGAAATTCCAACACATGAAAAGCGACGAAAATTAAGCATGCAAAAAGTGACAACATTTCATCTTGCGAAAAGCGACGAAAATACAGTATGCATAAATCATGAAAAGCGACAAAATTTCAGGACACAAAAAGCGACGAAATTCCAGCACACGAAAAGCGCCGAAATTTCAGCACACAAAAAGCAACGAAAATTCAGCATGCGAAAAGTGATGTAACATCAGGTCGCATAAAGGAACGAAATTTCAGTACATAAAATGCGACGAAATTCCAGCACACGAAAAGAGGCGAAATTTCAGCACACTAAAAGCAACGAAAATTCAGCATGCGTAAAGCGACGACACATCAGGACACATAAAGCAACGAAATTTCAGAACAAGAAAACCAATGAAAATTCAGCACGCGTAAAGTGACGAAAATTCAGCACGCGACAAGCGACAAACCTTCATGACATGAAAAGCGACAGAAATTGCACACATGAAAAGCGCCGAAATTTCAGCACACAACAAGCGACGAAAATTCAGCATTCGAAAAGCGCCGAAACATCAGGACACATAATGTGTCGAAATTTCAGAACGAGAAAAGTGGCGAAATTTCAGCACACGAAAAAAGCGACAAAATTTTAGCGACAAAACATTCAGCTTGCAAAAAGCAAAAAAACCTTCAGGATGCGAAAAGTGACGGAAATTCCGCACGCGAAAAGTGACGAAATTTCAGGACGTGAAAAGCGACAAAATATCAGCACACGAAAAGTGACGAAAATTTAGCATCCAAAAAGTGACGACATTTCAGCTTGCGTAAAGCAACGAAATTACAGGATGCATAAAGCGACGAAATTTCAGGACATGAAAAGCGACGAAATTCCAGCACACGAAAAGCGCCGAAATTTCAGCACACAAAAAGCAACGAAAATTCAGCATGCAAAAAGCGACGTAACATCAGGACGCATAAAGCAATGAAATTTCACGACTCGAAAAGCGATGGAAAATCCGCACGCGAAAAGTGACGAAAATTCAGCGTGCGAAAAGTGACGAAAATTCAGTATGCATCAAATAACAACATTTCAAATGAGAAAAGCGACAAAATTTCAGCACACGAAAAGCGACGAAAATTCAGCATGCGAAAAGAGAGGAACCTTCAGGACGTGAAAAGCGATGAAAATGATGCATGCGACAACCAAAGTAAATTCAGGACGTGAAATGCGATGAAACATCAGGACGCATAAAGCAACGACATTTCAGAACGTGAAAAGTGACGAAATTTCAGCACGAGAAAAGCGACGAAAATTCAGCCTGCGAAAATCGATAAAAATTCAGCATGTGAAAAGTGACGAACATTCAGCAGGTGAAAAGTGACGACATTTCAGAACGGGAAAAGCGACGAAAAATTCAGCATGCGAAAAGCGACATAAATGAAGCACTTGAAAAGCTACAAAAATCCAGCACGCAAAAAGCGATGAAAATGATGTACGCGGTAACTAACGTAAATTCAGGACGCGAAATGCGATGAAACATCAGGACGCATAAAGTGACAAAATTTCAGAACAAGAAAAGTGACGAAATGGCAGCACACAAAAAGCGATGAAAATTCAGCAAGCAAAAAACGATGAAAATTCAGCACGCGGAATGTGATGAACATTCAGGACGCGAAAAGTGACGAAAATTAAGCATGCGATAAGTGACGAAAATTCAGCACGCCAAAAACGACGAAATTTCAGAATGTGAAAAGCGCCAAATATTCTGCAAAGAAATAGTGACAACAATTGAGCATGTGAAAAGCGATGAAAATTCAGCATGCACAAACCAACAAAAATTCAGCATGCGAAAGCGACCAACATTCAGCACGGGAAAAGTGACGACATTTCAGAATGCAAAAAGCGACATAAATGAAGGAAGTGAAAAGCGACGAAAATTCAGCATACGAAAAACTACAAAAATTCAGCACGCAAAATGTGACGAAAATTCAGCACATGAAAAATGATGTAAATAATAATAATATCCTTTATTGTCATTGCAACGAGATTTAGTATGCAGCTCCAACCGATGAAAAAGAAAAGTAAAATAAATAAATAAGCTGTGTGTCGTGACCATCCGAGGGAGACAGTCCAGGGGGTTGGGGGACACTCAGCAGGGCCGGTTCAGAGCCGCTATAGCTCTTGGAATAAAGCTATTTCTGAGTCTGGAGGTTCGGGCATAGAAGGCCTTGTAACGTCTGCCGGAGGGAAGTAGTTCAAACAGTCCGTTACAGGGGTTTGATGAGTCTTTATGAATGCTGACGGCCTTCCTGAGGCACAGTGTGTGGTAGATGCCCTCCAATGCTGGTAGCTCTGTCCCAATGATCCTCTGCGCTCTGTGGACGACGCGCTGAAGAGCTCTCCTCTCCGCCTCCGTGCAGCTGAGATACCACACAGAGATGCCATCCGTTAATATGCTCTCTTTGGTGCAGCGGTAGAACGTTGTCAGCAGCTATTGGGGCAGACCAGACTTTTTTAATGTCCTCAGGAAGAACAGTCGTTGCTGTGCCTTCTTAACCAGCGCAGCGGTGTTGGTGGACCATGTGAGGTCCTCTGAAATGTGAGTGCCCAGAAACTTAAAGCTGGACACTCTCTCCACACTTTCCCCGTAAATGGAGATTGGGGCGTATTCTCCATTATGAGACCTCCTGAAGTCAATAATAACCATATAACCATATAACAATTACAGCACAGAAACAGGCTATCTCGGCCCTACAAGTCCGTGCGAACACCTTTCTTCCCTTAGTCCCACCTGCCTGCACTCATACCATAACCTTCCATTCCCTTCTCATCCATATGCCTATCCAATTTATTTTTAAATGATACCAATGAACCTGCCGACACCATTTCCACTGGAAGCTCATTCCACACCGCTACCACTCTCTGAGGAAAGAAGTTCCCCCTCATGTTACCCCTAAACGTCTGTCCCTTAATTCTGAAGTCACGTCCTCTTGTTTGAAACTTCCCTGAATAATCAGCTCCTTGGTCTTGGATGTGTTTCGTGACAAGTTGTTACGTGTTCACCAGTCCGCCAGGTTCTGCACCTCCGCCCTGTATTTTGTTTCATCACCGTTGGTGATCACCCCAACCACTGTTGTGTCGTCTGCAAACTTCACGATTGTGTTGGTGTCCAATGCAGGAACACAGTCGTGAGTGAAGAGGGAATAGAGCACGGGACTTAATACACAGCCCTGTGGTGTGCCGGTGCTCACGGTGATAGTGGATGACAGGTGCGGACCCAGTCTCGCTGCCTGCGGTCGCTCCGTCAGAAAGTTCAGGATCCAATCGCATATCGGCGAGCTGAGGCCGAGCTGGTGGAGTTTGGTGGTGAGCTTGGTGGGGATGACCGTATTGAATGCAAAGCTATAGTCAATGAAGAGCATCCTCACGTACGTGCCCTGTCTGTCCAGGTGAGTCAGGACAGTGTGAAGAGCCATAGAGATGGCATCTTCTGTTGATCTATTTGCCCTGTATGCAAATTGATGAGAGTCCAGTGAGGCAGGGATGCTAAATTTGATATGGGAGAGGACCAGCCTTTCGAAGCACTTCATTGGGATTGGAGTTAGGGCTACCGGGCGGTAGTCGTTCAGGTTGGTGACTTTGGACTTTTTCGGCACCGGCATTATGGTGGCTGTTTCAGGCACTTGGGGACCGTTGCCAGAGATAGAGATCGATTGAAGATTATCGTGAATACCTCCGCCAGCTGTACAGTCCTTTAGTACACTTCCCTGTACTCCTTCCGGGCCTGCTGCCTTGCGTGGATTGATCCTATGCAGAACTGTACCTCCTGAGTGCTCAGTGTAAAGGCCTGTCCCTCCGCCATGGCCGGGGTTATTCCACTCCTGGTGTTGTTGCCAGTTTCGAACCGGGCAAAGAAGGTGTTCTGTTCGTTGGCCAGTGTGATTTCACTGTGGGGGCAGGCGGGGCTGCTCTTGTAGTCAGTGATGTCCCTGACACCCTGCCACATTCAGGACGCGAAAAGCAACGACGCCTCAGTACGCAATTCAGGACATGAAAAGCGATCAGAATTCATCCTGCGAAAAGCGATTGAAATTCAGCACGTGAAATGTGATGAACCTTCAGGATGCCAAAAGTGACGGAAATTCAGCACGAGAAAAGCGACGAAAGCTCAGGGCCTGAAAGGCGACAAAAATTGAAAATGCCAAAAGCTACATAAATTACTGGATGTGATAAGCGACAAGATTTCAGCACAGGAAATGCGACAAAAAATTAAGCATGTGAAAAGCGACGAAAATTCAGCACACAAAAAACGACGAACCTTCAGGATGCGAAAAGCGATGAAAATTCAGGACGCCAAACGCGACGGAAATTCAGGACATGAAATGTGACTAAAATTCAAGACGTGAAACTCAACTAATTTTCAAGATGCAAAAGCGACGCAAATTCAGCACCTGAAAAGTGACGAAAATTCAGCACGTGAAAATGACGAAAATTCAGCACACGGAAAGCGACGAACCTTCAGGACGTGAAAAGCAAAGAAAATTCAGCACAGAAAAGTGAGGAAACTTCAAGACGCGTAAAGTGATGAAAATGAAGCACGCAAAAAGTGACAAAAATGCAGCTTGCAAAAAGCGACAAATATTCAGCACGCGAAATGCGACGTTATATCAGAATGAATAAAGTGACAAAATCTCAGGACGTGAAAGGTGACGAAATTGCAGCACACGAAAAGCGCCGAAATTTCAGCACACAAAAAGCTACAAAAATTCAGCACGTGAAAAACGACGATAATTCAGGATGTGTAAAGTGATGAAACCTCAGGAGGCATAATGCGACGAATATCCAGCACGCGAAAAACGACGAAAATTCTGGGTACGAAAAGGGACAAAATTTCAGGACGCATGAAGCGACAACATTTCAGGACACAAAAAGTAACAACATTTCGGGAAAAGAAAATGTGACGAATCTTCAGGATGTGAAACGTGACAAAAATTCGGGACGTGGAAAGTGATGCACTTTCAGGACATGAAAAGCGACAAAGTTGCAGCACACAAAAAGTGCCGAAATTTCAGCATGTGAAAAGCCACGAAAATTCAGCACGCCAAAAATTCAGGACGTGAAAGGCAACGACAATTTAAAACGCCAAAGGCGACGTAAATTCAGGACATGAAAAGTGACAAAATTACAGGATGCATAATGCTAGCTAGATGGCTACATATAGGGGAGGGTGCCTAGAAATAGGGGTGGATTAGGGAAGGGCAGCTGTAAATGCTGATTTAGGGTAGGGCATGTATATGTGAGGAAGATTTAGGGGAGGGCACCTTTAAACTGAATTAGGAGGGCATCTGAAAATGGTGAATTAGGGGAGGGCACCTTTAATTGGTGCAGTAGGGAAGCATCTGTAAATCAAGGGCAGATTTAGGGGAGAGCCCCTGTAAAGGAGAAACACAATATGAGCAATAAAAAGTTGAAGCTTTTCAACAACTAGTGCGTTGTTACATAAGAAATCTCATATAATTATTTCCCACTCATTAATTTATTCTCACGTACACATCCGAAGTACAGTAAAAAGCTTTAGTCGTGAGCTAACCGGTTAGCAGAAAGACAAGCCATCATCACAATTGAGCCAGATGGATGCCTACATCCTGTATAACTTGGTAACTCGCTAAATGGCTACATGCTGGATAGCTCGTTAGATAGCAAGACTGATCTACATACTGGATATCTAGGTAGCTAACTAGAGTGAGCTACATACTTGGGTAGCTAGATAGATAGCTAAGCTAGACTGAACAACTTACTGGATAGCTAGGTAGCTAGCTAGAATGCGCTACAGACTGGAAAACTAGGTAGCTAGTTGGCTACATATAGGGGAGAAACATAGAAACATAGAAATTAGGTGCAGGAGTATGCCATTCGGCCCTTCGAGCCTGCATCGCCATTCAATATGATCATGGCTGATCATCCAACTCAGTATCCCGTACATGCCTTCTCTCCATACCCCCTGATCCCTTTAGCCACAAGGGCCACATCTAACTCCCTCTTAAATATAGCCAAAGAACTGGCCTCAACTGCCTTATGTGGCAGAGAATTCCAGAGATTCACCACTCTCTGTGTGAAAAAGTTCTTCGCAAAACTGTACGCAATTCTCCAGGTGTGGTTTCACCAAGACCCTGTACAACTGCAGTAGAACCTCGCTGCTCCTATACTCAAATACTTTTGCTATGAAAGCTAACATACCATTCGCTTTCTTCACTGCTTGCTGCACCTGCATGCCTACTTTCAATGACTGGTGTACCACAACACCCAGGTCTCGCTGCATCTCCCCTTTTCCTAGTCGGCCACCATTTAGATAATAGTCTGCTTTCCTGTGTTTGTCACGAAAATGGATAACCTCACATTTATCCACATTAAACTGCATCTGCCAAACATTTGCTCACTCACCCAGCCTATCCAAGTCATCTTGCAGTCTCCTAGCATCCTCCTCACAGCTAACACTGCCCCCCCAGCTTAGTGTCATCCTCAAACTTGGAGATATTGCCTTCAATCCCCTCACCCAGATCATTAATATATATTGTAAATAGCTGGGATCCCAGCACTGAGCCTTGCGGTACCCCACTAGTCACTGCCTGCCATTGTGAAAATGACCAGTTTACTCCTACTCTTTGCTTCCTGTTTGCCAGCTAGTTATCTATCCACATCAATACTGAACCCCCAATGCCGTGTGCTTTAGGTTTGTATACTAATCTCTTATGTGGGACCTTGTCGAAAGCCTTCTGGAAGTCTAGATACACAACATCCACTGGTTCTCCCCTATCCACGTTACTAGTTACATCCTCGAAAAATTATATAAGATTATACTGACATAATTTACCTTTCGTAAATCCATGCTGACTTTGTCCAATGATTTCACCACTTTCCAAATGTGCTGCTATCCCATCTTTAATAACCGGCTCTAGCAGTTTCCCCACTACCGATGTTAGACTAACTGGTCTGTAATTCCCCGTTTTCTCTCTCCCTGCCTTCTTAAAAAGTGGGGTTACGTTTGCTACCCGCCAATCGTCAGGAACTACTCCAGAATCTAAAGAGTTTTGAAAGATTATTACTAATGCATCCACTATTTCTCGAGTTACTTCCTTAAGTACTCTGGGATGCAGCCTATCTGGCCCTGGGGATTTATCGGCCTTTAATCCATTCAATTTACACAACACCACGTCCCGACTAATCTGGATTTCACTCAATTCCTTCACCTCCTTTGACCCGCGGTCCCCTGTTATTTCCGGCAGATTATTTATGTCTTCCTTAGTGAAGACGGAACCAAAGTAGTTATTCAATTGGTCCGCCATATCCTTGTTCCCCATGATCAACTCACCTGTTTCTGACTGCAAGGGACCTACATTTGTTTTAACAAATCTCTTTCTTTTCACATATCTATATGGGGTAGGGATGCAAATGGGAAGGTGATTTAGGAGAGGGCATCTTTAAATGGTAATTTCGGAGGGCATCTGTAAATGGTGAATTAGAGGAGTGCGCCTAAAGTGAACTACATACTTGATAACTAGGTAGCTAACTAGATTGAGCTACATACTTGGATAGCTCAATTTAAAACAACACATAGACTATATTATCCAAAAACTAAAATAAATAAACTTTTCTCCAATGTCTCACCCATTTGTGATAAATGTCAGTCTCAAGAAGCTACCATAGCGCTCTCTTTTGATTTTTGGATTAAAATCCAAAAATTCTGGAAAGAAATATTTGAAATCTTCACAAAATTAATTAAAATAAAACTTGTACCAAAAGCAGAATGGATCATTTGTGGAAAATCGGAAGGTAACCCCGAATTAAACGTGTTTCAAAATATTTTACTTAATTACGGGCTAATAATGGGAAAAAAGCTTATACTCAAATTCTGGAAAAATGCGCCAATACCAACAATAAAAATGTGGATTTCAAACATGTTCGAAACACTACACCTGGAAAAGATGAGATTTCTCCTAGCAGGCAAAGCATACCACTTCCAAAAAACGTGGTCTGCACTTATGGAACTATTAGAAGTATAAGGTGCAATAGTAAATTAAAATATAAATGGTACCAGGATCCAGAAATAAAAAAATAAAAAAAACACGGTTGGTATATCCTTTTTTGCGAAGTTTTGTTTTATAATAGAGCGATTGTTTTTCCTTTTTTTCTTTTCTTTCTAGGGTCTATTTCCTTTCATTACTTCCATCCCTAACTTCTTCGCTAAAGGGATTTCTTCTCTCAACACTTCATGCACCTTCACGATTCTTGCTCACTTTCCTTACTTTTTTTATTTCTACCTGATTTTAAAGCTCGAAAAACGAAGTGGTACAACAAATGTAATAAGATATATGTGATCTGTATTACTGTAATTTACTGTACTTCTAATTTACAAAAACAAATATCGTGAACCTACGCTGCACTGCCTCAATCACAAGGATGTCCTTCCTCAAATTAGGAGACCAAAACTGTACTCAATACTCCAGATGTGGTCTCACCAGAGCCCTATGCAACTGCAGAAGATGTTCTCCTCAACAACACGCACAATCTCATCAAATGCCAGTTTATATCCCGCTTGGGGTATATTACAGTGGCTATTTAACCGACGCACAGTCTGACATCGCGACTTCAGGATTCTAACCGGTTAGAGTCGCTGGAGCTTTAAGTATCGGTGTCATCTGCCAGCCCTTTATCCGAATCAGAAATTAATCGCCTTCAAAATCCAATGTGAAAAGTGTGACTGAGACAATAGTGGATTGAAACCTACTTTTAATATCGCTACCATTATTTTGATTCACTATTTTTGTAATTAATTTAATACATTAGGTAATAAATTTAGTTTAGAGATACAGCACGGAAATGTCCACAGACCAGCGATCCCCGCACATTAACACTGTCCTACACAAACACTAGGGACAAGTTTACAATAATACCAACACCAAGAGTGTGGGAGGAAACAGAAGATCCCGGACTAAACACAAGCAGGTCACGCGGTGATTGGCCTCATCAGCAACGACGATGAGTCGGCCTACAGGGAGGAGGTCCGGCACTTAGCAGCATGGTGCGCTGACAACAACCTGACCCTTAACTCCAAGAAGACCAAGGAGCTCATTGTAGACTTCAGGAAGTCCAGGGGCGGCACGCACACCCCCATCCACATTAACGGGACGGAGGTGGAACGTGTTTCTAGCTTCAGGTTCCTGGGTGTTAACATCTCCGATGACCTCTCTTGGACCCACAATACCTCAACTCTGGTCAAGAAGGCTCACCAGCGTCTCTTCTTCCTGAGGAGCCTGAAGAAGGACCATCTGTCTCCTCAGATCCTGGTGAACTTCTACCGCTGCACCATCGAGAGCACCCTTACCAACTGTATCACAGTATGATATGGCATGGCAACTGCTCTGTCTCCGACCGGAAGGCCTTGCAGAGGGTGGTGAAAATTGCCCAAAGCATCACCGGTTCCTCGCTCCCCTCCATTGAGTCTGTCCAAAGCAAGCGTTGTCTGCGGAGGGCGCTCAGCATCGTCAAGGGCTGCTCTCGCCCCAAACATGGACTGTTTACCCTCCTACCATCCGGGAGGCGCTACAGGTCTCTCCATTGCCGGACCAGCAGGTCCAGGGACAGCTTCTTCCCGGCGGCTGTCACTCTACACAACAACGTACCTCGGTGACTGCCAATCACCCCATCTCCCGGACTCTCCTCCCACAGGAAAAACGCTATGTCTGTATATATGCTAATGTAAATATTTATCGTAAATTATTCGTATACGGGATCAATTTTGTGTCCAATAAGAAATAGTCAATTCGCGAATAAGTTTTGTGAACTGATGAATAAAATGAGTATTCCCTACCACTTGGATTTGCTATTCTCCAAACATCAGCTATGTTATTATTTTTATAACAGTATTTAAAAATTTACAGATCTTAGTTTTAACAAGACGCTTCCCTAGCTTTATTGATTTATCTAAGTATGAGTCTATAACACAGTTGAAATCTCCCTCCATTATTATATTTTGAAAATTATGCTCTGCGATTAAATCTACTATTTTCATAAAAGATTGTGGGTTATCAAAATTAGGCGCGTAAATATTTATCATAGTTAATGGTGTATTGTAAATTTCTCCCGTGACTATAACATATCTTCCCTCTTTATCAGATATGGATTTATTTAATTTAAAAGGTATGCCCTTCCGAATTATAATGGCCGTGCCTCTTGCGTTAGAGGTGAATGAGGAGTAATAGGTTTGACCTATCCAATTTGCCCTTAATCTGATCTGAGTTTGTTGTTTCAAATGTGTCTCTTGTAGGAAAGCAATATCCATATTTAATGATTTTAATTGTGCCACAATTTTACCTCTTTTAATTGGCTCATTCGCAGCTCTGATGTTCCAACTACAGAAGGTGAGACCTCCGATATGTATTCGACTATTATTTGCTGAACAGCTTAAAATAAAATAAAATAAATGGGAAGGTAGAAGATTTGGATTAAAATAAAAGTAATTATGGGTTAAAATACCTCGTCAAAATTACACTTTTCATTTACCTGTATGTTAATTAATTCATTATTAGTATTTACTATTTAAAATATATGTCTAACCTCCCCCACCCTTCCTGCTATATAGTTAATCGTGTTAGTATAGGACATTACACCTTTAACGTTGGTTAAGTTTATTCTGCGTAATTGGATAATAGGTCATATAGTGTGGAACAGATGCCTCATATCATGGCCATTTCAAAAGGAGACGGTCTCATAGTTCTCCGTGCAGAAGGGTTTGGTGACGAGCTTGCGACCTTGAGCTTTCATATGTGCTTTCAGTTCAGAAGTTTAATTCGGCCTTTGTTATTAAACAGCACATTCTTGCCAGATAGGCTGTCTGGTAACCGTTTGAAGCGTTCTAGTGTCTTAATTGGAACATAAAAAACAAAGTTTCACAGACAAAATGGCTATTAATCTGTTCCTCCTTGAATTTTGTTTAAAATCTCCTGGGTGTATTTGCAAGCAGAGTCCGGTCCGTGAATGAGCGTTGCTTGGCCTTAAACGTAATTAGCATTTTTGCTGGATAGATCACGCCATAACGAACTTCAGAATGTCCATATAAAATACTGCTTGCCCTTTTAAACTCGCGTCTTTTTGCCAGAATTTCCCGAGGATAATCCCTGTAGAATCTTACGATATTATCAGCGAATGTAAGATTTTCTCCATAGGTTATCTTCTTTAATAGAGTTTCCACAGTTGAAATATCTAGAAACTTTACAATAATTTGCCTTGGTGTAGCATTATCATGTTTTTGGAAGCGACCCACTCGATGAGCCACATCTATCTTTGGTTTTTCTGGAAGTTTGAAAACATCTTTAAGTAGATTAGTAATAAAATCACGCATTTGAAGGCCGTGTTTAGCACCCTCTTTTACTCCTACTATTCTCAGATTTTGCCTCCTTGACCTGGCCTCTAAATCTTGACATTTCGCATTCAGTTTATTCGTTAGCTCCCAATTCTCGAAGGGCCGAATGGCCTACTCCTGCACCTAATTTCTATGTTACTATGTTTCTAATTCGTATCGTGTTGTTTTTTCAGACCTGTTATTTCTTGGCTCATCTGTTCCATTTCACCCTCCATCTCTTCCATCATTTTTTCCGTGTATGTTAATTGCTTCAGCAGGGTGTCATGTTTACTGTTATAATCTCTCCGTATGCTTTCCAATTCCTTCGCAGTCCTGGACTCCAAATCTTTAAACTGCTGGTTCAGGGCTACATTTTACTTCGCCGCAGCTATTATCAATGTTCTTGGAAAGATTGCCCTCCATAGTGGAGAAGTTATTCTGAATTGTAGAATTCATTTTGGAAAATTGCTTCTGAAAATCTTTAGTAATGTCTTTAAGAATATTAGCTCTTAACGTTTCTTCCCAGCTTTTCATTTCTTTCTCCTTTGTATCACTTCTCGCAGCCATAATGCTTGTAGGTTGTTGAGGCTCCAGCTCCCCTTCCAAACTTTCAAAAGTGGGTTCTGGGGTGGTTTCAAGCTCACCCAGAGCTTTTTGGAGCTGGAAACTGATTGTAGTCTTCTTGGTTCCTCTCTGACCTCTTCTCTTTCTCATCCAGTTTTTACGATAAGATCGTTTTAAATCCCAAATCCACCGTACCGTTTGATGGAGTCAGTACCCACGACGTTCAACAAAGCTGATAAGATTTTTTAACTCGACCCTGGCATGGGAGTCGACTTTAAACACGATTTGTCTGGAGGAGAGCTCAGTGCAGCTGCCTTCACTGCTTCATAGCAGGCACCGGAAGTCTGCAAACGCTTTATAACAATAACAAATGGATTTGAATTTTAATTTAGTTCAAACACAATGTAGATAGACAAATTTGCAAACGCTTTATAACTATAACAAATAGTTGTTATTTTCAATTCACAGCTCAAACACAATATAGATAGAGAAATTTGAAAAAGCTTTATAACAATAACAAATGTTTTGTATTTTCGATACACGGGTCAAACTCAATATAGATAGACAAATATACAAATGCATTTCATGTTCGATACACATTTCAAAAGACAATATAGATAGAAAAATATACAAACTCTTTCCAACAAAATGCCAAGAAACATCAGACCATGGTGAATGGTGAACAACATTCATATCAATTGCCTGAAAAAGCATATGCAGGGGACTCACCTGGGAGCAGAGTTGCAACTCAGAGAGCCGTGACCACTTCTCTTCGTGGTCGGGAAGAAAGTGCTTGAAGCGGGACGCTTCTGGGTTTTATAGCCCCTCCCTCCCCTGCCACCAGCGGGGGCAGCAGAGAGAATGGGGAATGATGTAAACACATTAATATCTCGGTCACATTTCATCGACTGGAAAAATCCTCGTCAGATATCCGGCAGAGCAGGGCTCTGAGCGAGGTGGCCAAAAATGACAGCCATAGGTGGCGGCGTTCTCTCGGAAATCGCAGCACAGATCGGGAAAAGCGGTCAAGAACAGAGTTTTAGTAATAATCTAGACCAAGTACAGACCGTTGGGTCTATTCCCCCTACATGAGGTTGTGTGTGTGTGTGTGTGGGGGGGGGGGGGGGGGGGGGGGGGGGGGGGGGGGGGGGGGGGCATGCAGCGTCACACACACTAACTCCCCCCACCAACCCCGCGCTCACGCTAATTACCCCCCTTGATATTATTTTAATATTATTAGTTTGCTCCTTTTACCCCATAACCTCCCTATCTACTGACGCATAACCCTCAACTTGCTGTCACATCTAGAGAGGGGGCGGGGGTAGAGAGTGAGGGCAGAGAGAGAGACAGAGCCACAGAGAGAGGGGCAAGAGGGAGAAGCGGGTGGAGAGGGGGGGAGAAGAGGGAGGGTGGCTGAAGTGGGAAAGGTGGGGGTGGAGGGGAGGAGAGAGAGGGTGAGTGTGAGAGGGAGGGAGTGGGGGTGATGAAGGGGTGAGGGGGAGAGATGGGGAGCAGGGAGGGGGAGGGTGGAGGGAAGAGGGTAGAGGGTGTGGAGGGGAGGGGGAGGGAGGGGGGAGAGGGGGGAGAGTGGGAGAGAGCGTGTGTGTGCTGAGAGGGGGGTGAAGTGAGGGGAGGTGGAGAGGTGAAGAGCAGGGAGGGGGAGGGAGGATGGAGGGAATGGGGTAGGGGGGGTGTGGAGGCGAGGGGTTTGTTTAGGGGAGGGGTTGTGGGGGGGGGGGGGAGGAGAGAAGGAGGGAGAGACAAAGAGGGGAGAGAGAGAGGGGGGAAGGAGGAGACGAGGGGGGAGAGTGGGGGAGAGGGGGAGGGGAGAGGAGAGGGGGAGAGGAACGGAGAGGGGGAGAGGAGAGGAGAGGAGAGGGGAGAGGAGAGGAGAGGGGGAGAGGAGAGGGGGACCAGAGGAAGAGATGGGGGAGGAGAGAGGGGGGCTGAGGAGAGGGAGGGGATGGGGGGAGAGGGGGTGAGGAGAGGGGGGCAGGAGAGGTGGGGGGGAGGAGAGGGGGGAGAAGAGGGGGAGAGGAGAGGTGGAGATGAGAGGGAGTGAGGAGGGAGAGAGGGGGAGAGGATAGGGTGTAGTGGAGATGGGGGCGGAGAAGGGGGGAGAGGAGAGGGGGAGGGAGAGGGGGGAGATGAGAGGGGGTGTAGAGGGGGAGCGAAGAAGGGAAGAGAGGAGAAGGGGGAGATGAGAGGGGGAAAGGAGAGGGGTGGGAGAGGGGTGGGAGAGGGGGGGAGGGAGGGGGAGAGGTGAGGGGGGAGGAGAGGGGGGGGGGTGGGAGAGGAGAGGGGGGCCTAACCCCCCCCCCCCAACAACCATTTACTTCAAACTAACCATATTTTTTATTTTCAAACCACATTAAGGGTACTCACTCACAGTTGTGTGGAAAATTGTTCAGTGTCATTCACAGCTCAGAGTGACCTCCATCTTGCAGGCTGATTGGGGAACACCACCTCCTGGTTTTATAGTCCCTCCCCCTCCCTGCAGCAGGGGTAGCAGAGAGAATGGTGATTTTTTAAAAACATTAATATATTTCTGATTTTTCATGGATGGGAAAAAATACTCTGTTCCAGGAAGACAGACGTGGGCTTTAAGCGAGGTGGCCAAAAATGACGGCCGTAGGTGGCGGCGTTCTCTCGGAAATCGCAGCACAGTGGGCCAAAAGCGGTCAAGATCAGAATTTTAGTAATATAGACTAGACTAAGTGGGACCCGTTGCGTCCCAGCATCACACGGGAGGGTTGGTCACCAACGCAATATTCCACCTCACCACCAATTCCAATATTGCTCGCCAGTTGGGGAACCGTCTGTTGCGCTAGTATGAGTGTTGCGGGCCGATGGTACTGGTTTCCAGAGTGTTAGTATAGACATTGTGGGCCGAATGCATTCTTGGGCTGGCATCCAACTGTTGCAACGATTTTAAAAGCCAAGACAAGCAATGTGGGTGCAGCCACCCGACAACCAAAATTCATTTTGTGAACACAAACTTTTTTAAAAGGCGAGGCAACAATTGGCAGCAGCCACCCGACAACCAAAATTAATTTTGTTCACACAAACTTGATTAAAAGATGGGCAAACAATTGGGCAGCAGCCACCTTACAGCCGCATCGAGGGGACTCACCGTGGAGTAGACGTGCAATCAGTGTTATTCGCAGCTCAGAGAGCTGTGACACTCTCGCTTCCTGGGTCTGGCAGAGACTGAGTGAGGGACTACACTTCCGGGTTTTATAGTCCCTCCCCTCTGCCGCGAGCGGGGGCAGCAGAGAGAATGTGGAATTTAAAAATAAAATTAATACCTCTCTGATTTTTCATCGGTGGTAAACTTCCTCCGCTCCCGGAAGGCGGAGGGGAGCCCTGAGCGAGGTGGCCAAACCTAACGGCCGTAGGTGGCGGCGTTCTCTCGGAAATCGCAACACAGCGGGCCAAAAGCGGTCAGGATCAGACTTTTAGTAATATGGGGGTAAGAAGCACGTGCAGAATTGAAATGAAAATGAAGATGAAATGCGTTTAAAGTTGGATGATATTGTTGTTAAAAGTTTACATCAGCTTAGTTACCCTTGGCGTCCGGAAGGTCACAAAACGTTTTTTTTTTAATTCCGCCTGTCTTTTATTCCGCCCGGTTTATAATAAACAGTATTATACTGACTTGAACGATTTTCCTTTTCAGATGATAGACAATGGACTTCAAACTAAGTTGTCGTCATAATGAGATGAGTAAATGGAAACACATATACAATTTCAATCACCGTACATTATATTTCAAAAATATCACGTTGGTTTATTAATGGTTCATGGTAACTAAATAGGGAAATAAAATCCCATGAATTTGTGGAAAGGGATACCACGACAAATCATATTACACGATACCGATACATATGTGTGTCTCGCAAATTATCACTTGATTACATATTTGTGTTCAAACGTTTGAATATATTAGCAATGGCAAGAAAGGGACATAAAATGACATTCTTCAGTTCTTCTCTGAAGTGTCTCTGAGAAACTGCATAAATGAAAGTGTTTGTGCAAGTACTCAAACTCCTCAGCATATAGCCACTTCTTTCCGCAATGATGAACGAGTCGTTGTAATCTGTATCCGTAATTTGAGTCTCTGTCAACTGTACACAGATGAAACACGCAAGGTTTATCATCCATACGAAAATAAAGTTGCCAGATATTGCAACAATGAAAATGATTGATTTCCTTCTGTTCTCAGTCCCATGATCAGTCTGAAACGCCCCTTTAATACGCCCTCGGAGCTTGCTCCTGATTATGTTGGCCATGGTAATATGATTTATGGTCAAGGTATTGAGCAGGAGCTTCAACACAAATGGCGCAAATGGGGTTAACATTGTTTCAAACCAAGTAAACGCGACCCAGGTGGGTGATGTGGAGACACTTGATTTTATATAACAGGACCATGGTACATCATTAATTACTTCCTGAGGTTCAAATGTAAGTAGAATGGAATATTTTCAAAAATATTTAACATAAACACAGCTGTTATTAGTTTCAATGCCGTCTTCATGCTACAATATTTTGAACGCAACGACTGGCAACATATAGCAACAAATCGATCGAACATAAATGTGACAGTCAGCCAGACGGAACAATCAAGCGAAATATAAATCAGTGTTATAACAAAACTGCAAATAGGGGTCTAATTGAGGAATGTATGCAGAAAATATGCCTCTTTAATGTCATAGAGTATTACACCGGAAACCAGTACCATTAGATCAGCTACCGCCATTGATTTCAGACACTGGATGACACATCTAGTGAGGCCGCACTTTGCAGACAACAGGATAAGGATTGTCACCAAATTTACTGCAAACGAAGGATGAAAATTGAATTACGAACGAGATATAACCCCCGAAATATATATTCATTTGCTTCAATTTGTCATGCATGCACGAGTTGTTCTTGCCTTTAAGACTTTGAATAACAAACTATATTACACAGATTACGGTTGAACCCCTGTTAATTCTCAGACGTCTAATAAAGTGACCACACTGATGGGCTTTGTTGTTGTCGCATCTCCGTGATGGGACCAGCTTTTGTTTTGGTGATATTAATGCCACATATCACGAAATGTTGATCACATCTAGAGATGAGATGTGGCGGTGTTTGGCCTATCCGCTTCCTTTGGTTCACACGGAACTGTGTCGCCGAGATGTTAACGGCTAGATAGTGTCCTGACTCAATGACACTATGTACCGGATTTCCTTCCTCTATTTCGTCTCATCCTTCTTGTGGAAGTGTCCCGTCAGCAGTGGCATCATCGGCATACTTAAACACCGAGTTACCGTTGTATGTGGGCAAACACACATGGGTGAATTTGGAGTAGACCATGGACTGAGCACAGCTCCGAGCAGTAGCAGTATTGTGGGCTAGCCTTGTGGAGACGGTAAAACCAATTCCACGTGATAGGAGTCTGCCTGGCCTGAAGTCCAGAGCCCATTTGCAGCTGGATACCCGTCGACCAAGGATGTTTAGAGATGCTTATTAATTTCAGATTTGATTTGTCACGTGGTTGGCACTCACGTTACCTTAGTTTATCGCGTGGAAACCGCGCCTCCCCACTGATAATCTCACCGATGTAATTTTCGCAGCTTATCTGCAAATGTGACATTTAGAGCTCACAGCAGCATGTGAATTGTTGACCCCCTGTGCAGACACACTTCTCACATTCCTCAGTCTGTTCCTCTACTGTAATAAATTAGCAGGGACAATCGTTAACATTTCCATGGCAACCTGCTGTCCATTTCTCTCCCCTTAGAGTCCACGTTCACACATTAATTTCCGATATCGCGGGCCAAGCAGGCTGGCGTCTGATATCCGCTACATAGGCTGTACGGCGGCTTTGATTCACACATTAATTCGGCACACACACACACACATCATGGACCTAGGTCCAGTCTTTCGAAACGCCAGGAAACATTTGATACTTAACATTTATCGCCAGTTTTAATTGTGAAATATCTCTAATGGCTAAAACATTGGAGATGTTGAATGGTTGAAAGGAAATTTGAGGGTATGAGACGTGAATTGGCCAAGATTGACTGGCAATTAATTCTAAAAGGGTTGACGGTGGATATGCAATGGAAGACATTTAAAGACTGCGTGGATGAACTACAAAAATTGTTCATCCCAGTTTGGCAAAAGAATAAATCAGGGAAGGTAGTACATCCATGGATAACAAGGGAACTCAGGGATAGTATCAAAGCGAAGGATGATGCGTACAAATTAGCCAGAAAAAGCAGCATACCGGAGGACTGGGAGAAATTCAAAGACCAGCAGAGGAGGACAAAGGGCTTAATTAGGAAAGGAAAAATAGAATATGAAAGAAAACTGGCAGGGAACATAAAAACTGACTGCAAAAGTTGTTATAGATATGTGAAAAGAAAGAGATTAGTTAAAACAAATGTAGGTCCATTGCAGTCAGAAACAGGGGAGTTGATCATGGGGAACAAGGATATGGCGGACCAATTGAATAACTACTTTGGTTCCGTCTTCACTAAGGAAGATATAAATAATTTGCCGGAAATAGCAGGGGACCGCGGGTCAAAGGAGTTGGAGGAATTGAGTGAAATCCAGGACAATCAGCCGGGAAGTGGTGTTGGGTAAATTGAATGGATTAAAGGCCGATAAATCCCCAGGGCCAGATAGGCTGCATCCCAGAGTACTTAAGGAAGTAGCTCCAGAAATAGTGGATGCATTATTAATAATCTTTCAAAACTCTTTAGATTCTGGAGTAGTTCCTGAAGATTGGCGGGTAGCAAACGTAACCGCACTTTTTAAGAAGGGAGGGAGAGAGAAAATGGGGAATTACAGACCAGTTAGTCTAACATCGGTAGTGGGGAAACTGCTAGAGTCAGTTATTAAAGATGGGATAGCAGCACATTTGGAAAGTGGTGAAATCATTGGACAAAGTCAGCATGGATTTACGAAAGGCAAATCATGTCTGACGAATCTTATAGAATTTTTCGAGGATGTAACTAGTAGCGTGGATAGGGGAGAAACAGTGGATGTGGTGTATCTGGACTTCCAGAAGGCTTTCGACAAGGTCCCACATAAGAAATTAGTATACAAACTTAAAGCACAAGGCATTGGGGGTTCAGTATTGATGTGGATAGAGAACTGGCTGGCAAACAGGAAGCAAAGAGTAGGAGTAAACGGGTCCTTTTCACAATGGCAGGCAGTGACTAGTGGGGTACCCCAAGGCTCAGTATTGGGACCCCAGCTATTTACAATATATATTAATGATCTGGATGAGATAATTGAAGGCAATATCTCCAAGTTTGCGGATGACACTAAGCTGGGGGGCAGTGTTAGCTGTGAGGAGGATGCTAGGAGACTGCAGGGTGACTTGGATAGGCTGGGGGAGTGGGCAAATGTTTGGCAGATGCAGTATAATGTGGATAAATGTGAGGTTATCCATTTTGGTGGCAAAAATAGGAAAGCAGACTATTATCTAAATGGTGGCCGATTGGGAAAGGGGAGATGCAGCGAGACCTGGGTGTCATGGTACACCAGTCATTGAAGGTAGGCATGCAGGTGCAGCAGGCAGTAAAGAAAGCGAATGGTGTGTTAGCTTTCATTGCAAAAGGATTTGAGTATAGGAGCAGAGAGGTTCTACTGCAGTTGTACAGGGTCTGGGTGAGACCACACCTGGAGTATTGCGTACAGTTTTGGTCTCCAAATCTGAGGAAGGACATTATTGCCATAGAGGGAGTGCAGAGACGGTTCACCAGACTGATTCCTGGGATGTCAGGACTGTCTTATGAAGAAAGACTGGATAGACTTGGTTTATACTCTCTAGAATTTAGAAGATTGAGAGGGGATCTTATAGAAACTTACACAATTCTTAAGGGGTTGGACAGGCTAGATGCAGGAAGATTGTTCCCGATGTTAGGGAAGTCCAGGACAAGGGATCACAGCTTAAGGATAAAGGGGAAATCCTTTAAAACCGAGATGAGAAGAACTTTTTTCACGCAGAGAGTGGTGAATCTCTGGAACTCTCTGCCACAGAGGGTAGTTGAGGCCAGTTCATTGGCTATATTTAAGAGGGAGTTAGATGTGGCCCTTGTGGCTAAGGGGATCAGGGGGTATGGAGAGAAGGCAGGCACGGGATACTGAGTTGGATGATCAGCCATGATCATATTGAATGGCGTTGCAGGCTCGAAGGGCCGAATGGCCTTCTCCTGCACCTAATTCCTATGTTTCTATGTTTCTATGAAATGATTGAAAACACATGCATCCTGTATTTTCTTTGATATGGGAGTGATAGACATGAGCCTGCGAAGTAGGAAAGAGCTCGAAACGTAGAGTCTTATTTGGCCTTTGATATTTTTGATATGCCATTTATTGTCACTATACATGTACAATGCGATTATAAGCAGCTCGTACTCAGTGCATACATATAATTTAGTACAAAAAACAAGAAACAGAAAACAAAACCAAAGGGGGAGGGGGGGGGATTGTTGCACAATTCTGCGGCGCTATATACATATCTATAAAGGCAAAATGGTGGATGAATAGATAGTATTCTTAGGCAGATGTTTAAAGATTATATTAAATATTTAAAAAATAAAATAAAATATTAAAAATTACAGTTACAATACACATTACAGTTCCAAATTTCAGTACGTGGATAGAATAGATGGAAGTCCTGGTGGTGGGCTGTGAAGTCAGTGCATGTGGGAATTAAGAGTAGTTATAACTTTCGGACAACAACTATTCCTGAGTCTATTTGTCCTAGATTTGATGCACCTATAGCGCCTTCCAGAGAGCAGCAGGTCGAACAGTCCAAACGCAGGATGGGAGCTGTCCTTGATGATATTCTTTGCCCTGCTAAGGCAGCGGGAGGTGTAAATATCCATCATGGAGGGGAGAGGGCAACCAATGATCTTCTGTGCTGTCCTAGTTACCCTCTAATGCCTCTCCCTGTCTGTCTCTTTAGCCTTTCTCAAATTCACAATTTCCTCTCAAATTCACAATTTCCTCTCCCGTAGATCACAATGGCTATCTTGCCGCCACCCATTGGCAAATTCCTGTTAGAAGGCCATTGCTCTATTTTGCTCAACTTACGCATGACCTTACTGATAATGGAAGATTCCATGGAATTCGAGTCAGATTACTTCATTTTTTTCGTCACTATTTATTTACTGGTCCAGATGGGAATGGTCTCAGAAACATGCCTATTAATTTTCTCTAAATTCTACATTCACCTAGTTTCTTCAACGTATTGTGAGTTTTTATTTACTTACCAAACCTCACTATCAGATTCACATTAAGCGGATGTTCAGCTATTATTATCAGTCAACTATTTTCTTCCCCTCTTTATTCAGCGTTTGTTTAATTCTTCGATCCACACCAAGCAGTCACATTTTCTCGTATCTCTCAGCCATGCTCCACGTCAGCACGCCGGATATGATATACTCATTTTACTATGTGACGTTCCAACATTTAGATAAACCCAACATACTTCCTTGCCCAAGCAGGAATTCATGTATATTTCCAGATTAGCTAATTAAATGTATTGTTTAAAACGTGGTCTCTGCCGCAGAAGTAATAAACACACAGGACATAAATACTGAACTGTTTACATTTATTTTCAGAACAAAGTACGAAAGAGTGGTTCGGAACGCCCATCGACCTGCCCCACACTCGCTTCCGCTTGCAACAAGTTACCTGGATTTTTGGCATTGTGTGCCGCTCAGAGAAGAGTGTTCCGCAACTTCCGAGGTTTTCCACATTGCAGTAGTAGTAGTCAAGCACGATAATTGTTCATTAACACACATTAGCTCTAGTTTCTCCCACCATGGGTGCTGTCTGGCAGGCTGTGCGTTGCAAGTATTATATTATATCTGTGCATTGCTGGGACTATTGAATCCAGCTCACATGTTAGCATTGCATTTCCTTCCGTCTTCCCCTTCCCAACATCATGTTGTTTTTCATCCTCCAGAGAAACAGTGAGATTAGCACGTCCACATCACCTCTGTGGAAACGGATATCATTTATATTTTCCATGCCCTTGGTATCCGATAGGCCACCTGGGTTCTTTTCGTTAATGGTGTCTATCCAGTTCGCTCTCCACCATACTATTGTGATTTTAATCATTTTTGGTCCCAATGAAAGACACTGGAATTATAGCATAGTTGTGGTCACAAATGGGTTCAGTGAAATCAAGCAAGTGTACAATGGTAGAACGAAATCAATCAAATCTATGATTTGATCAGATTTGGAAAACATCGCTGTGTTTTCCACAGTTTCCTAATGACAGAACGGAAAATATATAGATCCCTACAAATTGTGGAAATGGATATCTCGACAAATGGCTTTACACGTTGCAGATTTGGGGTGTCTCTCAAACTATACGCTTACATTTACACTGTTTGGGTAAAGTTGACTTTGTGCTAAACATGCTTGCACCGTTTGAATTTTTTTATAATGACCACAACGGGACGTGAAATGACGTGCTTCAATTCCTCTCTGAAGTGCCTCTGAGAAACTGCATAAATGAAAGTGTTTGTGCACGTACTCAAGCACCTTAGCATGTAGCCACATTTTTCCGCAATGGTGAATGCGTTGTTGTGATCTGTTTCCAAAAATTGAGTACAATTGTACACAGATGAAGCTCACAAGGTTTACCATCCATAAGAAAATAAAGTTACCAGATATTGCAACGAGCAAAATGATCGACTTCTTCCTGTTCTCAGTCTCTTGGTCAGTTTGGGATGTCTCTCTGTTTTTGCCTCTGAGCTTGCTCCTGACTCTGTTGGCCAGGATAATTTTGTTGATGGTCAAGGAGTTGAAGAGAAGGATCAACACAAATGGTGCAAATGGGGTCAAGACAGTTTCAACCCATAAAAACGCGACCCAACCGGGTGAAGTGTAGAAGCTTGATATTACATAACAGGACCAGGGCACATTATTAATTATTTCCCGCGGTTCAAAGGCAAAATAGAGTGGAATATTTTCCAACATGCTAAACAAAATCACTGCAGTAGTAACCTTCAATGCAGTCTTCGTGGTACAATATTGTGTACTTAATGACGGATAACAAATGGCAACAAATCGATCAAATGTAAAAGAGACAGTTAGCCAAACAGAACAATCAAGCGAAATATAAATCAGTGTAATATGTAGTCTGCAAATAGGGGTATAATTGAAGAATGAATGTGGAAAATATGCCTCTTTAATCTGATTCAGAAATATAATGAACGCCATTAGGTCAGCTGCTGCCATTGATATCAAATATTGCCTGACGCATCTTGAGAGGCCGCACTTTCCGGATGACAAGACAAGAATTGCCGACAAATTTGCTGTGAACGAAGAAAGAAGATTTAATTAAGAACGAGAGATAACCCGTTAAATAGTTTTCATTTGCTTCAATTCTAATCCGCGCGACTTTACTTTGACGTAAAATATACGTGTTTGAGAGAGAGAGAAAGAGAGAGAGAGAGAGAGAGAGAGAGAGAGAGGGAAGAGAGAGAGAGAGCGAGAGAGAGGGGAGAGAGAGAGAGAGAGAGAGAGAGAGGGGAGAGAGAGTGAGACAGGGGGAGAGTGAGAGAGGGAGAGAGAGAGAGAGAGAGGAGAGAGAGAGAGAGAGAGAGAGAGAGAGAGAGAGAGAGAGAGTGTGTATGTGCGTGTGTGTTGTGGGTATGTGTGTGTGTGTGTGTGTGTGTGTGTGTGTGTGTGTGTGCGCGTGTGTGTGTGTGTGTGTGTGTGTGTGTGTGTGTGTGTGTGTGTGTGTGTGTGTGTGTGTGTGTGTGTGTGTGTGTGTGTGTGTGTGTGTGTGTGTGTGTGTGTGTGTGTGTGTGTGTGTGTGTGTGTGTGTGTGTGTGTGTGTGTGTGCTGTGTGTGTGTGTGTGTGTGTGTGTGTGTGTGTGTGTGTCATCTTAATTGTCATCTCTACAGTTGAAATAATATTATGTTTTTCAAGAGCGAGGACATTTACAACGATTCAGGTTTGATGGCCAATTGGAAAAAGTATGACTGTTTATCGAACCAGCGATCTAATGTCAATCACGCCTCCGTGCTGAAAATTGCTCTGGTCTATGGTTCCTTGCAAAACATTTTATTTATACATTGTTTCTTGCTTTCAAAGCAATGTGGATATTCTATGTAACGCAATATTGACGAAGTGTCTAGTAGGTCCGGTGAAATACCATATATCCCAGTGGGGAAGCAGGAAATCATGGTTTCACCGCGTCTACATGGTAAACTATAATAATGTCTTTATTTGTTTTATGTTCATTTTCGTTTATTTTCATAAAAAGCTGCGCGCAATGACATTCATGTAATTCATAAAGTAATAGTTGATGCAATAACATTGTAGCACCGAAAGTAAAACGGAGGTATAGTAACATGGTAATTAATTTTAAGAAGGACAAAAACATCCAAATAACAATATGGGATAACTGGATAAGTTTAAAATAGCATCACGTGATACTGCCTACTTGAATAACATATAACCATATAACAATCACGGCACCTAGTCCCATCTAACCTGCACTCAGTCACTAACATTCCTTTCCCATCCATATACCTATCCAATTTATTTATAAATGATAAAATCGAACCTGCCTCCACCACTTCCACTGGAAGCTCATTCCACACCGCCACAACTCTCTGAGTAAAGAAGTCCCCCTCTTGTTACCCCTTATGTCCCTTATTTCTGAAGGCATGTCCTCTTGTTTGAATGTTCCCTACTCTCAATGGGAAAAGCGTGTCTACGTCAACTCTGTCTATCCCTCTCATCGTTTTAAATACCTCTATCAAGTCCCCCCTTAACCTTCTGCGAATGGGCTGTGAAATGGGCGATTGGTTAATGAAAATGACAGCAGTGGAAATAAATGTATCCTTAAGTATCGACATACAATCTCGGATATTTCACCCACAAGGTACAAGAGAGACACGGGAATGGTCCGGGTTACTGGCATCCTTGCCGGTATCCCCAGCCTTTCCACTGCCATGCATCAACAAGTTGGACTGGATTGAAGAAAATGCAAGCCTATGGTGGATGTTCCAGTGGTTCACCATCTCTGGATGTTCAGGCGGTAAAGGACTGAGGCTTTATCATATTCGTCTGAGGTGCACCTTCGAAATACATTCTACAGTGCATGTGTATACTTTCCAGAGATTCCTGGTGGACGTAGAATTCTCTCCGACATGGAATATAGTGAACACGTTGATGCGCGTTCTAATTATATAATCGCTGTGAAGTGAGCAAGTTAGTTTGCCGGTGATATTAATGCCACAGAACATGACACAGTTGACCATATGTAGATATTAAATTGGCAAGTGTTATCCCGCCTGCGCTTCCTTTCGGACACATGGAACCGTTTCGCCGCATTGTGGTTCAGGGCTAAGATGATGTTACAACTCCTTGACATGACGTTTCCGATACCTTGCTTGCATTCCGTTTCATCATTCTGATCGGACGAACCGACATTGGTGGTAACGTCGCAAACTTAATGGTCGAATGGTGTTTTAGGGAGAAATTTGCATTCTCAAATATGATCTACAATATGTAAAACTATAACGGTGCAACACGATGAACTAGCTCGCGTTCTGGCTATTGTTAGTCCTAATGGAGGCTTAAAAACTATCTGTCAGCTCAGCCTTGTAACGTGGAGATATCATTCCAACGCCACGGTTGGCTGATGGTTATTTATATACGATTTAATTTTTTGCGTTGTTTTTAATTATCCTAGTTTGTTGCAATAACACCCACCGAAAAAGAAGTCCGGCAATATATTAAAATTATAATTACTCCCAAAATCACTTTTCATAAAGCTGTTAGTACAATGCAGGGGCATCTGATTATTGTCACCGTGTGTATAAGAGAACCAATTGTTAGAATGCATTGACATAAACGTTATTGCACAGCTTAAAGGACCGTGACTAAACTTGACTTGGAATTTACGTTGGACCCCAAAAACGCCTCCAAAAAAAATAATGGATGTTCACCGGCAGATTCGCTTCACTTGTAGACGCATATACTACTTCCGGTGAGTGATCCGGCAGAATGAGGCATTTGCGACAATACCATGCGCATGGATTCGCCTCGATTGTCAGCATCCTTTAGCGACAGTGCCAGGATAAACAGCGCATGCTTCAAACGATTCCGAGGCTTATTTTATTTGTACCGCTGTTTAAAGTTATGACCTGTAATACCGAGCATCAAATTGAGCAGACCACCGTAATTTGCGTGTTATTTGTCAAATGATGCGACATAGAATTTACCATATAACCATATAATCATATAACAATTACAGCACGGAAACAGGCCATATCGGCCCTACAAGTCCGTGCCGAACATCTTTTTTCCCGTATTCCCACCTGCCTGCACTCATACCATAACCTTCCATTCCCATCTCATCCATATGCCTATCCAATTTATTTTTAAATGATACCAACGAACCTGCCTCCACCACTTCCATTGGAAGCTCATTCCACACCGCTACCACTCTCTGAGTAAACAGGTCCCCCCTCATGTTACCCCCTAAACTTATGTCCCTTAATTCTGAAGTCATGTCCTCTTGTTTGAATCTTCCCTATTCTCAAAGGTAAAAGCTGATCCACATCAACTCTGTCTATTCCTCTCATCATTTTAAAGACCTCTATCAAGTCCCCCCTTAACCTTCTGCGCTCCAGAGAATAAAGACCTAACTTATTCAACCTTTCTCTGTAACTTAGTTGAAACCCAGTCAACATTTACCGCATGGACCGAAAACAGAGAAAATGCATGGCTCTTCATTTGAATCGCGCAAACTGCCAATGTTAAGATAGACTGTGTGCGAAAGAGAAGAAGGATGGGATTTATGTCTGCTAAATTGACGTAAATAATACGGAAAGAGTATTTAATTGGAACGATATGAGCATGTAATTTTACCGACAGAGGAGCTCCAGCAATTCTCACTTGAATGTTGAAAGCGCAGCAATCGTCATGCAGACACAAAACTTCGGGCAAGGTACCGATAATAACTCATTATGTTACCGTATTAGGTTGCTGGCATTCATTTTGGGCAGCAACTGTAATCGTTTTAGACATATTTGCTATCTTGTTTAACATCCTCTGTCAAGCATGGCAATATATATCTATAAAACCATTGTGAGACACAACATGCTGGAGTAACACAATGGGATCGGCAGTATCTCTGGAGAGAATGAATGGGTGACGTTTGGGGTCTAGACACTTCTTGTATAAAACCACTATATGACTCACTTACCAGGAAGTCCAATGATTGCAAGCATATGATAGTAAATACTCTCCGTCTCCAGGATTACCGACTGTCTCATATCGCGAGCGAAGGTACTTTTCTCGTCAGTTCGACGGGCACACAACTATTGTGATTTTAAATATAACTGTTACTTATACTTCAGAAAATTCTCGAGCGTGGAATTAACAAGCGCCATGATTGGCATTAGACAGTCACGATCCCATTAATTAGGCTGTTTGTTTCATGCCACACATCACTGCTAAATTAGTAACCTGTACACGGATGTTTCACAACACACTATCGACAACACATAAAACATCTTTCAGGAGCAATAAAAATCCGATGTATTTGCATTTAATGCGGTACCTCAGGGAAATTGTTTGTTAGTTACACCGAGAGGTTGCGGCATACATCTTCTAATATAGCCCAGAAAACAATAAAATCAGAAGCAGCATCTGTGAATAATATAAATATTTAATGTTGCGGAGACTATGAATCAGTTTGAAGTGACTGTTATATATCGTGCAAAACAAAAAAAAACATAACTTTTCATAAGAATTAGCAACCAATGCACTGCCGTGTGCGAATCGCTAATTCGATGCCATCATTAAAAATCTTTATTGTTTAATAGATATGCAAAGGATTGAATTATGCTTGAAATAAACAACGGGACCATTGTAACATGATGAACGTATCATTCGATCTCCCAACTTGGTATACTGGATGCCTTATTCTAGGTATGTCTTCCTCTACATCGGTGAAACAGAGGATACACCTGCGGGCTCTGCCCGGAACGGCCGGAACGGCCATTTGGAACCTTTAATGGCTCATTATTTCACCTCCCATTTCCACACAAACGCAGATCTATCTGTCTGTGGACTTCTCTGGTTCTCCTCGGAGGACAGTCGCATATTTGAAGAACAACATATGATATTTCAAGTCGGTACCTTAAGACATAATGGAACAGATACCCACTTTTCCCTTATTCTTAAACTGTGGCCCCTGGTTCTGGACTCCCCCAACATCGGAAAAAACGTTTCCTGCCTCGAGCGTGTCCAAACCCTGAACAATCTTATATGATTCAATGAGATACGCTCTCATCCTTCGAAACTCCTGAGTGTACAAGCCCAGCTGCTCCATTCTCTCAGCATATGTCAGTCCCGCCATCCCGGGAATTAACCTACGCTGCACTCCCTCAATAGCAAGAACGTCCTTCCTCAAATTAGGTGACATAAACTGTACACAATACTCCAGGTGAAGATCACTCGGATTCTGTACAACGGCAGAAGGACGTCATTGCTCCTATATTCGATTCCTCTTTTTATAAAGCTCAACAAGCCATTCGCCTTCTTCACTGCCTGCTGTACCTGCATGCTTACATTCATAGACTGATGAACAAGGACCCCCAGATCCCGTTGTGCTTCCCCTTTTTCCAAAATGACGCCATTTAGATAGTAACCGGCCTTCCTGTTTTTGCTACCAAAGTGGATAACCTCACATTTATCCGCATTAAACTTTATCTGCCATGGATCTGCCCACTCCCCGAACCTGTACACGTCACCCAGCATTCAAGTTCTAGATCAAGTTCAAGTGAATTTATTGTCATGTGTCCCTGTATAGGACAATAAAATTCTTGATTTGCTTCAGCACACAGAACATAGTAGGCATTTACTTAAAAACAGATATATGTGTCCATATACCATGATATAAATATACACACATGAATAAATATACTGCTAAAGTGCAAATAACAGAAAATAGGTTATTAATAATCAGAGTTTTGTCCGAGCCAGGTTTAATAGCCTGATGGCTGTGCGGCAGTAGCTATTCCTGAACCTGGTTGTTGCAGTCTTCAGGCTCCTGTACCTTCTACCTGAAGGTAGCAGGGAGATGAGTGTGTAGCCAGGATGGTGTGGGTCTTTGATGATACTGCCAGCTTTTTTTGAAGCAGCGACTGCGATAAATCCCCTCGTTGGGAGGAAGGTCAGAACTGATGATGGACTAGGCAGTGTTTACAGCTTTTTGTGATATTTGTCTCTCCAGGGCGCTCAAATCGCCGAACCAAGCCACTATGTACTCTACTGTGCACCTGTAGAAGTTAGAGAGAGTCTTCCTTGACAAACCGACTCTCCGTAATCGTCTCAGGAAGTGGAGGCGCTGATGAGCTTTCTTGATAATTGCATTAGTGTTCTCGGACCAGGAAAGATCTTCAGAGATGTGCACGCCCAGGAATCTGAAGCTCTCTTGACCATTTCAACCATCGATCCGTTGATATAAATTGAGTTGTGCGTCTCCGTCCTACTCATTGGAAAGTCCGCAATCAGTTCCTTGGTCTTCTATTAGCATCCTCCTCGCAGTTCGCACTGCCACACAGCTTTGTGCCATCTGCAAATGTGCTAATGTTACTTTGAATCCCTTCATCCAAATCATTGATATATATTGTAAATAGCTGCGTCCCAGCACCGAGCCTTGCGGTGCCCCACTAGTCACTGCCTGCCATTCTGAAAGGGATCCGTTAATCCTTACTCTTTGTTTCCTGTGTGCCAGTCACTTAACTATCCATTTCAGGACTCTACCCCCAATACCATGTGCCTAATTTTGCCCACTAATTTCCTATGTGGGACCTTTTCAAATGCTTTCTGAAAGTCCAGGTACACTGCCTCTCCTTTGTCTCTTTTCCTAGTTACATCTTCAAAAAATTCCAGACGATTAGTCAAGCATGTACCTCACATTTTCATCCCGTATTTTTGGTTAGCTTCTGTTATTCTTCAAACATTCCCAAATCATCTTGCTTCCCACTCATCTTTGCACGTTGTACTTCTTCGCTTTAATTTTTATACTGTCCCTGACGTCCCTTGTCAGCCCCTACGCAAATCCATACTGACTCGGACCGATCCTGTTATTGCTATCCAAATGTTGGACTATCTCATATTTTATAATTCACTTCAGCATCTTTCCCACCACAGATGTCAGGCTAAATGGTCTATAATTCCCTGTTTTCTCTTACCCGCCGTTCTTAAAATGTGGGGTACCATTAGCTACCCTCCAATACACAGGAACTCATGCCGAGTCTAGAACATTGGAAAAGTATCACCAATGCATCCACGATTTCTAGTGCCGCTTCCTTAAGTATCCTGGGATGCAGACCATCAGGCCCTGGGGATGTATTAGCCATCAGTCCCATCATTCTACCCAACACCATTACCTGCTTAGTTTGGATTTCCTCCAGTTCCTCTGACACCACAGATCCTCTGGCCACTACTATATCGGGAAGATTTTTTGTGTCCTCCTTAGTGAAGACTAATCCAAAGTAACTGTTCTACTCATCTGCCATTTCCATATTCCCCACAATACATTCACCCTTTTCGGTCTTCAATGGTCCAACTTTGGTCTCAACTAATATTTTCCTCTTCACATACCTAAAGAAGCCTTTTCTATCCTGCTTTATATTCTTGGCTGGTTACCCTCGTACCTCATCTTTTCTTCCCGTATTGTCTTTTTGGTTAGCTTCTGGCATCTTCAAACATCACCAAATCCTCTTGCTTCCCACTCATCTTTGCTCGTTGTTATTTTTCGTTTTAAATGTTATACTGTCCCTGACGTCCCGTGTCAGCCACGGTCGTCCCTTTCTCCCCTTGGAATCTTTCTTCAGATTAAGGGATTGGATAGGCAAAACGCAGGGAAAATGTTCTCGGTGTTAGGGGAATTCCAGAACCAGGATCACAGTTTAAGAATAAGGGTTCGGCCATTTCAGATTTAGATGAGGTAACACTGTTTCACCCAGACCGTTGTGAATCTGTGAAATGCTCTGTCACCGAAGGCAGTGGAGGCTAATTCACTGGATGTTTTCAAGAGAGAGTTAGATACTCATAGGGCTAACTGAATCACTGCATATGGGCAGAAAGCAGGAACGGGATACTGAGTTTGGATGATCAGCCATGATCATATTAAATGGCTCATCTTTCAATGGCTCGAATGGCCGAATGTATATTTCTGTTATTCTTCAAACATTACCAAATCCTCGTGCTTCCCACTCATCTTTGCTCGTTGTACGTCTTCGCTTTAATTTTTATACTGTCCCTGACGTCCCTTGTCAGCCCCTATGCAAATCCATGCTGACACGGACCGATCCTGTTACTGCTATCCAAATGTTGGACTCTCATCGTTTATAATTGACTTCAGCATCTTTCTATATTTCTATATTTCTATCGCAGTGGCGTGGCCAGCTTACGTTCTCAGCATCAGACGCAGCTTGATTTCGCGAAGTGCATCTTAATTCAAACATTGCATCCAATTAACGACTCGGTTAACCTTCCTATCGTAACGCACATGCGTCATAAGGCGTTCGATTTCATCGCCCCTTTCCCCCAATGTAATGTCTGGGGCAGCACTGTTTCCTCGCAGCTCCAGCGACATGGATCCTGTGTTGTTGTAGAATTAACCCTGTTGTTCCCCCTTGTTTAACGATAAGTCCCTTGTGTAGGCACGGACTTGTAGGGCCGAGATGGCCTGTTTCCGTGCTGTAATTGTTATATGGTTGTATGGTTATATGGATACTACATTTGCTGTTCTCCAGCCATCTTCAACATTGTCTGTTGTCAGCGAACACAAACGAAACTTCTTTCAGGTTCCCAGCGATCTTCATGACCAATTAACTTAATCTAAACTTAGATAGATTCCCGTGATAAATCTCGCAAGGCCACGGGAATCTATTTATGTTTAAACCTGTGATGAAGTCTTATGCCTGCTAAATATATGATCACGTTCTTGAGTTACTGCAAATACCCCTCCCGATAGTGAGTTCACATGGAATGTCTGTCTTTAAGGGTACATCCACATAATCTGGACCGGCAATTGCCCCTGTGTACACTCTAACTATGAATGTGTTGTACCGGCTAGATCCGTTTCATAAAATCCTCAAAGGGACGTTTTGGCCCCTATGTTCCCTTCTAATTTATTTTAGAATTCATCGTACAATCTTTGACGTTTTGTATTCTGCAGCAGAATTAGTAGATGAGCAAAAATGTTTAGAACGCGTGCAGCTGAAGAGTTCCCTTCTGCGCTGTAGGACGCTTTGACTAAAGTTTGTAACTTTTCGATTTCCTCATTCACAGACCACAGTGTGTTCGTATTCATGGAAATGTGTCGGCCTCGATAACAATCAGCACTGGATCACCTGAAGGCTGCTGCTCAGCCCCCTGCTTTATTTACTCTATACACATGACCGCGTAGCCAATCACAGTGCGAACTCCATCATCAAGTTCGCTGACGACACCACTGTTGTGGGTCGTATCACTGATGGGGATGAGTCAGAGTACAGAAGAGAGATCGAGCAACTGTGCATATGGTGCCAGCGCAATAACCTGGCCCTCAACACCAGCAAAACCAAGGAACTGATTGTGGACTTTGGAAGGAGTAGGAGGGGGACCCACAGCCCCATTTATATGGTTGAAAGGGTGAAGAGCTTCTAATTTCGCGGCGTGCACTTCTCTGAAGATCTTTCCTGGTCCGAGAACATTAATGCAATTCTCAAGAAAGCCCATCAGCGCCTCTACTTCCTGAGAAGATTACGGAGAGTAGGTTTGTCAAGGAAGACTTTCTAACTTCTACAGGTGCACAGTAGAGAGCATGCTGACCGGTTGCATCGTGGCTTGGTTCGGCAATTTGAGCGCCCTGGGGAGGAAAGGACTACGGCAAGTAATAAACACTGCCCAGTCCATCATCGGCTCTGACCTTCCTTCCATCGAGGGGATTTATCGCAGTCGCTGCCTCAAAAAGGCTGCCAGTATCATCAAAGACCCACACCATCCTGGCCACACACTCATCTCCCTGCTACCATCAGGTAGAGGGTACAGGAGCCTGAAGACTGCAATAACTAAGTTCAGGAATAGCTACTTCCGCACAGCCATCAGGCTATTAAATCTGGCTCGGATAAAACTCTGATTGTTAATAACCATTTTCTGTTATTTGCACTTTATCAGTTTATTTATTCATGTGTGTATATATTTATGTCATGATATATGGACACATTTATCTCTGATGTAGTAAATGCCTACTATTTTCTGTGTGCTTAAGCAAAGCAAGAATTTAATTGTCCTATACAGGGACACGTGGCAATAAACTCATTTGAACTTGAACTTGAACTTGAAATCACATCTCTCTCTGTCTGACGAAGGGTCTCGACCGCAAAACGTTACCCATTCCTTCTCTCGAGAGATGCTGCCTGACCCGCTGAGTTACTCCACATTTTGTGTCTAACGTTAGAAGGATGAGAGGATATGTTATTGTAAAGGGCCCTAGTGAGACCACACCTGGAGTATTGTGTGCAGTTTTGGTCTCCAAATTTGAGGAATGACATTCTGGCTATTGAGAGAGTACAGCGTAGGTTTACAAGGTTAATTCCCGGGATGGCGGGACATATGCCGAGCGAATGGAGCGGCTAGGCTTGTTCACTCCGGAGTTTAGAAGGATGCGAGGGATTCTTATTGAAACATATTAGATTATTAAGGGTTTGGACACGCTAGAGACAGGAAACATGTTCCCGATGTTGGGGGAGTCAAGAAGCAGGGGCCGTAGTTTATGAATAAGGGGTAAGCTATTTATAACGGAGATGAGGAAACACTGTTTCCCAGAGAGTTGTGAATCGGCGGCCATTTCGGACTGAGATGAGGAGAAACGTTTCCACCCAGAGAGTTGTGAATCTGTGGCCATTACGTTAATCTCCTCTCTAAATAGCTCCTTTCCCTTTCTGTCTATTCCTCCTGAATATTGAGTATCCCTGGATGTTCAGCTCCAAGCCTTGGTCACCCTGGAGCCATCTCCGTGATCCAAACTATATCATAGTCATTAATAGCTATCTGCACTATGAACTCATCCACCTTATCACGAATGCTCCTTGCATTGAGACACAAAACCTTCAAGCTTGTTTTTACAACACTCCTACCCCTTATACAATTAAGGACACATTCCATTCTTAGCTGTGGCCGAGGTGAAAACGAATTCAATTTTCGAACGCAATTTTCTCTGATGTTTGTGATTCTGTCTTATATTCAGTATAAGGCCCGACATTTTATTTGAGGGTTTTAAAGTAACAGGTTTTGTGACAGTATTATCTTAAATCAGAGGTAAATGGCTCTCAATATCGTATACCAATAACCTTGGCTGGTGATGTGACCATATTGCTTATGTTTTCAAAGGAAATCGTAAACATAATTTTACAAATTATAAATAACTCGTTCAAGGTGCACAATTTGGCGGCGGCCACAATATATTCCAATATATTTATTTCATTTGTTACTTATTCGAGTTCACAGACAAGCATAATTATTTAAAAGTTTGTTCGTTGCCATTTATTTCTGCCATAATATCAGTGAGCACGATCTATAACCGAGTTCGTTATTCCGACTGCGCATGCCCAGGTCATAGGTCACTTGGTATAAACAGTTTGGGCAACGGTGCTGCGTTGTGTGCAGGCATGCGTTTCATCCGTGGTCGGGGCCGGGCCTGGCTCTCCGGCGCTGCGTGAGCTGTTGAGTGGCCGCTGGACCGTCTCCGTCCCCTCCCGGTTATCTCGTCCCTGTCCAGTGGTGTACGGGGTGGCCCTGGGCTGGCGGGGCGGCCCTGAATTTGCAGCAGGCGCTGCAGCCGGTGACTCGAGCTCGGCTCTGCCTGTCCCGCCGAATTGGCCGACAGCCCTCCACCTCCAACCCACTCCCCTCATTCCGACACCGCGACCCTGCTGTAGATGGGCAGCCGCTGGCCCTGCTCGAAGATGGACGACACAGAGCTGCTGCTGGAGTGGTCCTGGTCTGAGAGAGAATCTGCAGACGGCCCGTCGGCCATGGGCAGGGCGGGCGCCCGCTGGAGCTGTTGGTCCTGTTGGTGATGGCTAGGGCGGGGCACTCTCCCCTCCTCAGGGTTGTGCTTGAAGTGGCAGCCGGTAACGTAGGGTCATAATACGGTGGTGTGCAAGGTGCGGCACTGCTCCTTTTATTTGTATTATGTATTTAGGGTGGCGGCTGCGGGAACGAAGCCTGATCGGGCCGTCTGCGAACTAGCACTTGGCCCTGTAGCGGCCCATCGGGGATCGGGTTCCTTTGTAGTTAGAGCGGGATTGGGCTGTAGTTTTCTCTCTCACACTCTCTTTCTCTCATCTATCTATCTATCTATCTATCTATCTATCTATCTATCTATCTATCTATCTATCTATCTATCTATCTATCTATCTATCTATCTATCTATCTATCTATCTATCTATCTATCTATCTATCTATCTATCTATCTATCTATCTATCTATCTATCTATCTATCTATCTATCTATCTATCTATCTATCTATCTATCTATCTATCTATCTATCTATCTATCTATCTATCTATCTATCTATCTATCTATCTATCTATCTATCTATCTATCTCTATCTATCGGTCTATCGGTCTATGTGTCTGTCTGTCTGTCTGTCTGTCTGTCTGTCTGTCTGTCTGTCTGTCTGTCTGTCTGTCTGTCTGTCTGTCTGTTGTCTGTCTGTCTGTCTGTCTGTTCGCACTAAGAGAAGGCATTAAATAATTCGGAAAATGGGAGACATCTGTAAGAAAGATGATACAATAATAATGGACATCTATGTAAACTGGATAAACGAGGTAGTGGAACGTGATCGATAAATTAATTGAATGCACAGCACATGAATATTCCTATCAACATGTTTAGACTCCATTGGGGGAGTGTGCTGCTTAGATCATGCTCCGTGCAACGAGAAGTGGCTAGGTAATAATCTTCCAGCGAGGGGACAATTAGCAAACTGTGAACACTCCATAAAAGATTGGTGCAGAACATATTGGAAGTTATTATCAATTCAAACCGTGTTCAAATTATGGATGCTGGATTCTTAAGCAGAACATGTTCCTCGGGGAACTCACTGGCCGAGTGAGCATCTAGGGAGGAAATAGGCAGCCGACATTTCGTGTTTGGACCCTCTTTAGACTAGGTGAAATTAGACTGAATTTGGCTATGGTTAAATCGGATGCTAAATCAAAAGACATAGCGTAAATGAGCAGTAGTTATCATTATTAGAAAAAAAGTGAACGTTAGAATCAAAACGGCCACAAGTCCAACATTACACTGTAAAGTCAAAGTCCTGAACTGAACTGAACTGAACTGCACTTTAAAAACAACCACTGTTTCAACAAAGTGCTGTACAGGACTAATCATAAACATAAATCAAAACAATAAAGACATTAAAAGACTGTAAAACCAATAAAAAAACAACAATAGAAACGCTGAAACAGGAGCAAAGTCCCGGGCAGGGTCGAAAGCCAAGGAATAGAAAAGGGTTTTAAGACTAGTTTTGGAAATGGACAGTGAAGGGGCCTGTCTAATGTGCAAAGGTAGAGTGTTCCATAATGCCGGAGCAGCAACAGAGAACGCTCTATCCCCTCTGAGCTTCCGCTTAGACCTCGGTACCTCCAGGAGCAGCTGATCAGCAGACCTCAGGCACCGAGCAGGAGCGTAGGGATGAAGCAGCTCAGAGAGGTAAGGCGGGGCGAGACCATTTAATGATTTAAAAACTAATAAAATAATCTTAAATTGAACTCTAAAGTACCCAGGCAGCCAGTGGAGGCCAGGATAGGTGTTATGTGCTCCCTCTTACGTGTTCCAGTTAAAAGGCGAGCAGCAGCATTCTGAACCAACTGGAGACGTACAAGGGAAGATCGGCTAACTCCACAATAAAGTGCGTTACAGTAATCCAGCCGAGACGAGATGAAGGCATGGATTACTGTTTCAAAATGCTGTCGTTCAAGAACGGGCTTCACCTTTGCCAGCCGCCTTAAATGGATGAAGCTGGACTTAACAACCGCGCCTATTTGACGATCTAATTTAAAATCAGTACATCTTAAAACCCAAGTTTAAAACTATTGGCCTCACATACAGTGCCAAGGGACCCAAGTCAACAGGGGGAGCCATTGGGACCAAACACTATCACCTGTTTTATTTTCATTAAAATTTAAAACGTTTAGTGCCATCCAGCATTTAATGTCATCAAGACATAACAGAAGTGGTTTGACTGAGAAAGCATCGTTCTTCTTCAGCGGCACATATATCTGACTATCATCAGCATAACAATGAAAAGAATGCTTTCTAAGAATGGAACCCAGAGGAAGTAAGTACAGTGAGAAAAGCAGGGGCCCTAAAATTGAGCCATGTGGAACCCCATATGACAGAGGAGCGGAGGAGGATTCACAACCAGCAAAGCTTACACACATAGTTCTGTCTGCCAGATAAGATCTGAACCATTCCAGGGCACTACCACAAATGCCCACTAGGTGCTGTAACCGAGATACTAATATATAATTATTAATTCAGATTCAGATTCAGATTCAGATTCAATTGTAATTGTCATTGTCAGTGTACAGTACAGAGACAACGAAATGCATTAAGTCAAACAGAAACGTCGTCGCAATATAACAAGAACAGGTTGACAGTAGTTTCAAATGAAGCGGGAAGCAGGAGGCACCAGGGTGTCGACGAGTTGAGCAAAGCAGAGCAACATTTAACACGGAAGATGAAAACATTACGAGGCATACCGAACAGAGATCAGTGATAAATACGTTAAATATGAAAGATGATAAAATAACTGTCAAGAACGGGAGAAATGTGATTGAATTAAAAAGATTAAGAAACATTCAAGATATATCTGGTGTGGGAATTTATGTAAAAGTCAACGGTATCGTAAAACAACTTCACAAACGGCAAAGTGGCGGTCCTTTATGCAAAGCGGACAAGTTATCGACATTGACTGGAGAATAATAACTACAAGTAAACGTATGTTTTTTCAAGCATGGATCCGCGATTCAACAGCACGAGTATATTATATGTCTTTGTAGGAGAAGACATTCTGAATCTGCTTTCTGAAAGCCATGGTTAGGTGAATTGAATGTACAGATATTTATTAATGAATATGATATATTTGAGATCACGGAGACATGGCTCCAGGGTGACCAAGTCTAGGAACTGAACATCCAGGGATATACAGTATTCAGCAGGGATATACAGAAATGAAAAGGGGGTGGAGTAGCATTGCTGGTTAGAGAGGAGATTAACGTAATAGAAAGGAAGGACATTAGCTTCGAGGATGTGGAATCGATATGGGTAGAGCTGCGAAACACTAAGGGGCTAAAAGAGGTAGTGGGAGTTGTGTACAGTCCACCTAACAGTCGTAGTGGAGTTGGGGATGGCATCAAACAGCTGATTAGAAATGCATGCAACAAAGCTAAAACAGTTAAAATGGGTGACTTCAATCTATATATAGATTGGGTGAATCAAATTGGGAGGGGTGCTGAGGAAGAGGATTTCTTGGAATGTATGCGGGATAGTTTGCTAAACCAACATGTAGAGGGACCTGGGAGAGAGCAGGCTATTCTAGACTGGGCATTGAGCAATGAGGAAGGGTTAGTTAACAGTCTTGTTGTGCGTGGCCCCTTGGGCAATAGCGACCATACTATGGTTGAGTTCTTCATTGGGATGGAGAGTGGCATTGTTAATTCAGGAACAAGGGTCCTGCGCATATGGAAGGGTGACTTTGAGGGTAAGAGGGTAATTAAAATTGAATCTGAATCTGAATCTGAATCTGAAGAGACGTGAATTGGCCAAGATAGACTGGCAATTGATTCTTAAAGGGTTGACGGTGGATATGCAATGGCAGGCCTTTACAAGCTGCGTGGATGAACTACAACTATTGTTCATCCCAGTTTGGCAAAATAATAAATCTGGGAAGGTAGTTCATCCGTGGATAACAAGCGAAATAAGGCATAGTATCAAAACAAAAGATGAAGCATACAAATCAGCCAGAAAAATCAGCCCACCAGGGAACTGGGAGAAATTCAGAGTCCAGCAGAGGAGGACAAATGGCTTAAATAGTAAAGGGGAAATAGATTATGAAATAAAACTGGCAGGGAACATAAACATTGACTGCAAAAGTTTGTATAGATATGGGAAGAGGAAAAGATTAGTTAAAACAAATGTAGGTCCCTTGCAGTCAGAAACAGGCAAATTGATCATGTGGAACAAGGACATGGCAGACCAATTGAATAACTTCTTTGGTTTTCTCTTCACTGAGGAAGACATAAATAATCTGCCGGAAATAGCAAGCAACATGGGTTCCTTGTTAAATGAGGGGAGGAACTGAGTGAAATCCAGGTTAGCCGGGAAGTGGTGTTAGGTAAATTGAATGGATTAAAGGCCGATAAATCCCCAGGGCCACATAAGTTGCAAGTCAAGGCAAGTCAAGTCAAGTCAAGTCAAGTCAAGTCAAGTCAAGTCAAGTCAAGTCAAGTCAAGTCAAGTCAAGTCAAGTTTATTTGTCACATACACATACGGGAGGTGCAGTGAAATGAAAGTGGCAATGCTCGCGGACTTTTGTGTAAAAAGACAAACAACCTATAAACACAATCATAACACACATATAGCTTTACATAATCAATAATGGAAGGAAAAACGTTCAGTAAAGTTAGTCCCTGGTGAGATCGGCATTTACAGTCCGAATGGCCTCTGGGAAGAAACTCCTTCCCAACCTCTCTGTTCTCACCGCATGGCAAAGGAGGCGTTTGCCTGACCGCAGCAGCTGGCACAGTCCGTTGCAGGGGTGGAAGGGGTGCTATCATGCTATTGTTTGCTCTGGAGTTGCACCTCCTGATGTATAGTTCCTAGTATCCCAGAGTACCGAAGGAAGTAGCCGCAGAAATAGTGGATGCATTAGTGATATTTTTTCAAAACTCTTTAGATCCTGGAGTAGTTCCTGAGGATTGGCGGGTAGCTAATGTAACGCCACCAAGGGAGAGAGAGAGAAAACGGGGAATTACAGACCAGTTTGTCTAACATCGGTAGTGGGGAAAATACTGGAGTCAGTTATTAAAGATGGGATAGCAGCACATTTGGAAAGTGGTGAAATCATTTGACAAAGTCAGCATGGATTTAGGGAAAGTAAATAATGTCTGACAAATCCTATAGAAGATTTCGAGGATGTAACTAGTAGCGTGGATAAAAAAGAACCAGTGAATGTGTTATATCTGGACTTCAGAAGGCTTTCGACAAGGATCCACATAAGTGATTAGTACACAAACTTAAAACACACGGTATTGGGGGTTCAGGATTGATGTGGATAGAGAACTGGCTGGCAGACAGGAAGCAAAGAGTAGGAGTAAATGGGTCATTTTCAGAATGGCAGGCAGTGACTAGTGGAGTACCGCAAGGCTCAGTGCTGGGACCCCAGCTATTAACAATATATATTAATGATCTGGATGAGGGAATTGAATGCAACATCTCCAAGTTTGCGGATGACACGAAGCTGGGGGACAGTGTTAGCTGTGAGGAGGATGCTAGAAGGCTACAAGGTGAATTGGGTAGGCTGGGTGAGTGGGCAAATGCATGTCAGATGCAGTTTAATGTGGATAAATGTGAGGTTATCCACTTTGGTGGCAAGAACAGGAAAGTAGACTGTTATATGAATGGGGGCCGATTAGGAACAGGGGAGATGCAACGAGACATGGGTGTCTTGGTACACCAGTCGTTGAAAGTAGGCATACAGGTGCAGCAGGCAGGGAAGAAAGCGAGTGGCATGTCAGCATTAATAGCAAACGGATTTGAGTTTCAGAACAGGGAGGTTCTACTGCAGTTGTACAGTGTCTTAGTGAGACCACACATGGAGGATTGTGTATAGTTTTGGTCTCCTAGTCTGAGGAAAGAAATTCTTGCCTTGGTGGGAGTACAGAGAAGGTTCACCAGACTGATTTCTGGGATGGCAGGACTTTCATATGAAGAAAGACTGGATAGACTCGGCTTGTACACGCTACAATTTTGAAGATTGAGGGGGGATCTTATAGAAACATACAACATTCTTAAGTGGTTGGACAGGCTAGACGCAGGAAGATTGTTCCCAATGTTGGGGTGGTCCTGAACAAGGGGTCACAGTTTAAGGATAAGAGGGAAGTCTTTTAGGACCGAGATGAGAAATCATTTTTTACACAGAGAGTGGTGAATCTGTGGAATTCTCTGCCACAGAAGGTAGTTGAAGCCAGTTCATTGGCTGGATTTAAGAGGGCGTTAGATATGGCCCGTGTGGCTAAAGGGATCAGGGGGTATGGAAAGAAGGCAGGTATGGGATATCGATTTGTATGATCAGCCATGATCATATTGAATGGCGGTGCAGGCTCGAAGGGCCGAATGGCCTACTCCTGTACCTATGTTGTATGTTATATGTTTCTATATTAACCCCTGACATATGTACTAACCAAGAAACTATGTATCTCTGCCTTGACAATAAGTAATGACGTCCTGCACAGTCTTCTGTGGCAATAAATCCCACTGATTCACCACCCTTTGATGAGAAACAATCCTCCTCATCCCCTTTCTAAAGGAATGTGCTATAATTCTGAAGCTGTGACCTCTGGCCCTCGTCTCATCCACCAGTGTAAACATCCTCTTCACATCCACTCTCTCCAGGCCTTTCACTATTCGCTAAGTTTAAATGAGGGCCTCCCTCATCTTTCTAACGTCCAGTTAGCAGTGGTCGAGTGCCGATAGATGCTTGTCATACGTTAACCCACTAATTCCTGAATCCAATTCCATAAACCTCCTCTGGAGTACAAATGTTGCGTAACCAGCACCATATAAAGACTCAACATTACTTCCCTGCTATTTTATGCCATTCCACTTGAAATAAATGCGAACATTGTTTTTTCTTTCTACTGATTCGACTTGCAAATTCACATTTTGGGAAACGTGCACTAGCATTCCCAAGTCTCTTCGCACCTCCGATTTCTGAACCCTCTTCCTATTTAGAAAATAGTCAACGCCTTTACCAAAATATATGACACCACACGTTGCTTTATATTCCATCTGGCATATCTCTGCCCAATCCCCCAACCCGCCTAAGTCCTTCTGCATCCTCTTCGTGTATTTTCGCATTATATACAAACTAGATTGATATTCCATTCTAGTACGATATCTGTGTGTATGATGTTACAGCTGTACAGTAAACGTGTTCTAGTTAGCACGCAATGCCATACTTGTCGATGAACGAAATGGAATGCAGACATTACCCTGACGCACGGCATTGACCCGATGGTGCAAATGGTATCTCGGAAAGTCAGGTGCAATGATATCACGTAGAACGTAACGTAATTTAGAAACGAATTTTCACTTTGAACACTAATATCATAACAAACACTTTATTGAATTGGAAATTAAAACGAACGAATCACCTTTTTAAATTCCTCCCTGAATTCCCTAAATAAAGGCACTCGGAGACCTCAGCATGTATCCGGACAGTTCCGCAATGGTAAATGGGTCGGTGTTATCTGCTGATGAAAGCTCCACCTTGAGAAAATTTACACTCAAGAGGCAAACAAAGTTGGAAGAAGCTACCGGATATGGCCAGTAATGGAATGATGGACTTCCTTCTGCTCTCCACCTCTTGATCCGTGCCGCCTTCGTCCTTCGTTTTCCCTCGGAGACCGCTCCTCACTCTGTTGGCGCGTATGATGTGTCTGATTGTCAGGGTATTGAGTAGTATGATCAGTAAAATTGGTACAAATGGGGTTTAAATGATTTCGATGGAAAAAGTGCTGCCCAAAACTGTGAGGTGTAGAATTCTGGGGTTATGCTACAGGACCAGCCCACGTTGGAAATTATTTCGCGATGTACGTAGGCAAAATATATAGGTATATTCTCAATAATACAGAAGATACATGTCAGCGCTATCACCAAAGCCTCAGTTCTCTCGGTGCAATATTTTGTTCGTAAATTCTGATACATATAGTAACAACTCGATCGAAAGTGAAGGTCACCGTTAACCAGGCAGAGCAATCGATGCAAATAAAATTAAAGTTTACAAACTTGAGTTATGTTGAGGAATGAATAAGGAAAATAGCCATCTGAAATCTCGGAGAGAATTACCTCGAAGATCAGGACCAATGAATCAGCCACGGCCATGGATACCAGATAGCGGGAGATACATTTAGCGAGCCCACACTTTCCCCGGGAGAGGATTACGATTGCCATCAGGTTAGCTGTAGGAAAGACGAAATTAAAATCACCAACATTTACTATTCCAGAAGAACATCAGTTTGACAGTTCAGCGAAGGTAAATGGATTATATCAGACTGTCACCGACCCCCTGTACTCGTGTTGCCCACACGTCTCTGATTCTGAAAAGGACATCGGAAAAATGGACTTCGCAAACCAATAAAATGCCGTGGCCAAGGCTTACTGGGTTTACAGACTAGCGGCCTATCGCAGACGATTATTAAGAGGTCTGACGGGTATAGTGGATATATATTAATTGTGAATTCCATTCACCTGACCACAAAGGAATGTGCAGAGAGAAGAATGTCGGCCGATTTACACATCACAGTCCAGCGCCAAACCTTATGCTTCCATCTGCAGGCAGAATGCAGCGTCAGCATAAAAACAAGAACAGTTTGATGATTACCGCAGTTGACACGTATTGCGTTTAAATATAAATCGTATCGAGACGTTGTGTACACATGTTCGCGGTGAGTCGTGGCCACACTCGCGTTTCTCACCAGCAGATTGATTTCGCGATACACATATGAATGCAAATACTGCATCCAATCCACGCCTCTGCTAAACTATATTTCCCGAAGCGCTTGCGTTATAAAGCGTCCTATTTTAATCGCCCATTTCCCTCAAGGCAAATTGACAGCAGGCGCACTGCTGCCTGACTGCTGAGCGGTCTAGGATCGACACTGGTCACTAGTGCTGCTTGCACCTTCTCCCGGCGCTGGCGTAGCTTCAACTCCCTCAATGTTAGATGGATTGATGGATGCAGCATGGTAACATGTCCCCGGCAAACCGGGTCGTGCAGATCATCCATCACCCGTTCACACTGGTTCTATGTTATCCAACATTCGGATCCACTCCCTACACACTGGAAGCAAATTATAGAACCCAGTTCACCTACAAATCAGGACGGGCTGTGAGAGAAATCTACAGCTTCCGGACCTCTGTGATGTGGAAGGAGCCAGAGCCGACAGTTGAATCAACGCAATTAGTGCAAATTCCACACAGGATCCCAGTTCCGGATCAAACCGGCTCTCTTGCGCTGTAAGGCAGCAGTTCTCCGAGCTGCTAATGTGCGGCACGGTTCTCCGTTATTCCACTTGCGATACACCGCTGGCTGGTAGGTTGCCTGTCCACATCATTTGTCGCCAGTGCATCGGGTCGTGGCAAAACTTGGAGTAAATGGAGACGAGAATGTGAGCGGAAAATCAACCGGTGAATCCGATTGCAGTTGGTCCCGATTGACCGAACCTGCCGCCCTCCCTATCACAGGGGCAACATTCAGTGCATTCGCTATCTATCCACTTTCATCTGGAGATGGAATATAATAGTAAGATTAAACGAGAACTTACCAGTTTGAAGTTTGATCTGTATTTTATGAGGAGTTACGATGAGGGATTACGTGAAGAAGCCCGCCCCAGCACGCATTGCGGCATACTTCAAAGCAGCGGTGTGGAATCACAGATAGACACAAGATTTGAAGTAACATAGTAAAGAATAAAGAGACATCAATTATCAGTTTGATCCATGTAATGAGGGTGGGAGCGGAGGGCACGTAATCCCCCATCGTAACTCCTCACAAAATACAGATCAAACTTCAAACTGGTAAGTTCTCGTTTAATCTTACTATTTTACTTCGGAGTCACGTGAGTGACTACGTGAAGATTTCAAAGCTTCTGTGATTTCAAACCGTGTAACAGCTTTATATCACTCGCTGCCGAAGCCTTTGAGGGAGGAAGCGTGTTATCATAATGAACCAATGATTCTGTTTATAGAAAAACAATGGTATTTTTACAATAACACTGAAGAAATTTAAATGCTCCCCTTGGCTAATTTAAAATATTTGCAGATCGGAATCTTCCCTGCAAATAAAACAGGTTTTGTCAACAGTTTATAATAAATTATTTCTCTGAACGTTTACCCCCACCATTCTGCTGTAGTCAGGATGTGGTTTACAGGCACGTCCATTCTTTTGCCGTTGACGTGGAAGCTTGTCCTGGAATGAAAAACTTTGTACATGTTAGTTTTATCCCAGGAGCTTTAATACCTGCTTGAGCCATCTCAATAATGGCTTGTTACCCGACCACAAGGTTTTTTGTGACCAACCCACAAGGCTTTTCATCTCCCTCGAATAATTAGGTTGTGTCTATGTAAGGTAATAGGGTCATGGCACATTACCGTGTTTCTTGGCGGGTAAGCCCGGGTTTTATGACTGGATAAGGTGTTCCTGGTTTGGTTTGACCATTCCCTGGACAATGATAGAGATCTGGTCTGAAGCTATGAGCATGGTGTCCAGTAGTAAATAGGAGTAGTGACTGGACCCTCTGTGCTGCTCCGTGTACCTTCAACAATGTGTTTAGTGCATAGAAGGTTCAGGTTTAGGGCTCTGGCTGGTGGGTATCCCCTGAAGTATGGTTAACCACTGTGACATCCCATATATGGGTGTACCTGGTCTAGGGGTTTAGAGTTTTAATACCCTTCAAATTTACCACCAGCCAGTGACCCCATGGCCTGTTGTCCTGTAGCTGTTTTGAAACAACAGGCAGGGCAATTCTAGCTGTGTTGATGGTACTGTAGCCGAATCCTTCATCGTGATGAAGGTTCTCCAGGAATTCCAGTTCGTAGTAACTGTATCGGATGAGTAGGTTCTCCCTGTATCCTTGCAGTACTTCTCTTGATGCTGGACAAGTGTTGTAGTCCAGTGGATGTTCAAAAGGATGCTGACATGGTGTCGATTGTTCAGTATAACAATCCCAGTCCCAGAGGCTTGCGCAGAATTTGCAGCTCAGGAGCTTATTTTTTCCCATTGCACAGTTGACTTGTGCCCGGCTCCGTCTGGGTACTGGGAAATACCATCCAAGTTCCAACAACCACGTCATGGCGTAAGTGAAACAATGGCTGCGTAAGTCCGTCAGGTACTGTCAAATACCTGAAGCAGAATCCTTTTGTACTGTGCGTTGTTCTCGATTGGCGAGGCAGAAGGGAAAAAAATACATAGAATTAATTTCACCAATGCAGCGTGAACGCATTTGTCTATCAATATTATAAATACATTCTTGAATGACAACATGACCTATAGGGCAGAAAAGTTAATATATATAGCTGACGAGCTTTCTGCTGGAACTATCTGTCCCAGAGAAATTTTTTAATGAGGATTCCACTGCCCCAGGGTCTGGTTTCCCCCGCGACATACATAGGACATCCCCGAACACCTGGTGATATAGCGTTGATGCAAATAATCGATATCAGATTCACATTCCATTTTAATTGTCATTGTCAGTGTGCAGTACAGAGACAATGAAATGCATTGATATCTGTTGCATCATATAGCTTGATAGTTTTGTTAAAACTTTATATGAAAACATCTAATTGATGTTGTCCTTAATATTATGTGACCTGGTGTCTGTCACTGTATTTTGTTTACCGGGCAGGTAAGTTGTTGATAGTCAAATACATCTATGGATATACCATTGCCAAATTATTTTGACCAACTTGTCATATGATACCGACTTTATGCTGCCATATGGTTAATATAGGCCACCTCCATAGTGTAGTCTATTTATACCCATACATGCAAGTGCTTTAAAACTCATAAAATTCACCCGAACATTTTTTAGATAATTAATGCCCAGTATAAGTGGTAACCCCACCACTGTCTTTCTGATATTACTTCAGTGGGTAACTTCATGAGATGCTCAATGACAACCTATATGTTGTTTTTGATACTAACATCTGAATCATGTAGACAGAAATGGTACCATTTTTTCCCAATTACTCTGTTATTTGTCGAGTAGTTGGTAGTTTGACCATTAATTTGTTGCTTGTTTGTGCCAATACAACTATGTTGTCTCTTGGCACATTATAGTTACGTGGACTGAATTAATATGAAAGCCAAGATAGTCCAAGAAAGCGCTCTATATGCTGGTAGGAACCAGACCCACCTACCTCCATGGTTATTGGCGGTTTTCTCTTTTCTGTTTTCTGCGTGCTTTTGTTCTGAGGACGTGCTGGCGACGTTGGGGTGAGGCGCATTTTCCAGGGGTTCCGCGGCGGGCCCTGATCTAAAAGATCTTTGGGGATAGTGCGGCCCCAAGCGTTCACCAGTCCCATATTCTAGACATCGACTGGTGGATGCCGTGAGGTGCTGCTGCTTGGGTATCGGAAGTCGTGGTTTGCTCGTCCCGGGGCCTGCCCTCATGATGCCGAAGGTTTTTGATGCCTCTTCCATCTCCTTCAGCTTTTTGTTCAAATCTCTCCCAAATAGCAGTGAGTCTGCCTCCGCAGCTGGGGCTTTGCTCAAGCCTGCAAATTTTGAGATTGAGGGCAGGTCTTATATTTCCCTTCGGAGATTGTTTAGTTCGAATTGTGTGGTACACCTTAATACCAGCACTTTCTGCTGGTATGTGTTCATCTTCGTTGTCTCCACAGAACGAGCATAGGCTGTGATAGCTGACGTCAGGAGCCTTCGGATCCGCTGTAGCTTGAGTTTTTATGCCCGCATAAGGGCCCCCACATTCGCAGATTTTGCTGTTTGAGGCTTTTACCCCTTAAGGGCCTCACAGTTCTCTGGTGCTGTATATTCTTGCAGCACCTCGGCGAGCACCTTCTTCAGTAGAGGTTTGTGCTGGCTGCCATTTTTTGGCTCCAGCGGTGCTCCAGCCCGTGGGGTTGCTACGAAGCGGTCCACCACACCCAACAGCTGTTCCTGATCCTGCACCCCATGCATACTCCCGATTTTGTCCGCCTGCCCCATTTGCAGACCAGCCCTGCCCTGGTCACCAATGCTAGCCTCCTGCTCCAACCCGTGGTATGAGGGTAGCAAAGGGCAGTGCCTGACACGACACTATGGAGGAGGTGCCTGTCCTGTCTCGCCGGGAGCGCTGCTGTTCCCGGTGGACCTTCTCCTCCAGGAGCTGCTAAATGCAGATCAGGCGGCTGTCTCTCTTCTGCTTTGGTAGAGACATGTCCCCCTCCGACGAATCGGAGACGACCGGCCGTTTGGCTTCCTGGCCGCTTTCCCAGTTCGCCGTGCAGGCTCTGGCGAGACTGGCTTGGCTCGGTCTCAGCGATAGCGAAAACGCTCTGCGAGCGTCGCTGCCGCCGGTTGCTGCCCCGCTGGTAGAGTTGGAGCGGGGCAGTTTCTCTTTGCGAGTTTTTGCGTTGTGTTCCTGAAACCTGCAATAACACACCTGCAAACTCACCTTTTCAATGCCCAAGAGCCGCTCCTGCAGCTCAGGCGGCTGTCTCTCCCCCTCCTGGGTGGAGAGACGTCCCCGTCCGATGCCGGCTCCACCGGCCGGTTTTACTTACATCCAGCCCGCTGCTCAGGCGCTAGCGGGCTGGCTCGGTCGCGGTGTCGGGTTAGCGGACCGCCCGCTAAGCGGTCCTACCGCCTGTTGCTGCCCAATGACGTTTCCTTCGTCGAGCGGGCAGGTGCAGCATTTTCCCCAGCCCGCTGCTGATGCTGACGGGCTTGGTGCAGTGTCGGGAGCGGGCCGCTGGTTAGCGGTCCTCGCTCTCTCTCTCTCTGCACTCGGGCTGCTGCTCACCTGCACTCGGGCTGCAGCGCACTCCACGCCAGCACTGCATAGTGGGTCCCCTTACCGGCTCCGCAAATGTCGGAAGCCTCCTCCCGCCCGCCTGCCTGCCTCACCTGGGCAGTACTCGAGGGCGAGCGAGGACTGAGGGGA
>NW_026576814.1:0-62500 GCF_028641065.1 Leucoraja erinaceus
TACCCATCACATATAAGAAGACCAACAAATATTTTGTTTTTAACAGGACTAAAAATAAAAATAAAAAAGGGTGATAGGACGGACGGAATGCAGGCAGAGCAGCCACAAACAACGGCTCCCCACTACTGTAGTCCCCCATGTTAAAGCACCAAAAAACTCTCCTCTCCTCTCTTCTCCCATGTCCTCCCTTGTCATAGAAACAAAGAAAATAGGTGCAGGAGTAGGCCTTTCGGCCCTTTGAGCCTGCACCGCCATTCAATAGGATCATGGCTGAACATCCAACTCAGAATCCTGCACCTGCCTTCTCTCCATACCGCCGACCCCTTTAGCCACAACGGCCACGTCTAACTCCATCTTAAATATAGCCAATGAACCAGCCTCAACTACCTTCTGTGGCGGAGAATTCCACAGATTCACCACTCTCTGTGTGAAAAATGTTTTTCTCATCTCGGTCCTAAAATATTTCCCCCTTATCCTTAAACGGTGACCCCTTGTTCTGGACTTCCCCATCATCGGATTATTAGGTTTTTAGGGGGGGGAGGGGGGTTCAAACGGGGTTTGCTGTCTCTCCCTTCGGGGGAATGCAACGTTTTTTTGCCGTATCCCCGTTCTCTGCCTCCGTCTGCGCTGAGGCCTAATGGCGCAGCTGGCGACCTCGGGACTCCGGAGGCAGCCTGACAGGACTTGCCCTGGGCACGCTCCCGTGAGGGCGGTCCGGCTCGGGGCTGGAACGGCCCCGTGAGGGGCTGAGTCTCTCCCGTGAGGGGCTGTGACGCTGCCGTCGGGGCAGCCCAGCCCGAGTGTGAAATGTCGCTCCCGTCGGAGCGGCCCAGCTCGAGGGAGGACCGGTGCTCACGTGAAGGCGATCCGGCTCGGGGCTGGAACGGTGCTCCGGTGGCTGGGACGGCGTTCTGGCGGCGGTGACATGAGTTCGGGGTTCAGCCGCGGGCCAGCGGCTGCGTCCGCTGGACTTGAGGGCGGCAACTTCGACCCCCCACCCCGGGCCGCGGTGTTTAAGCCGGCCCGTTTGCGGGGTTCGGTGAGCCGCGGGACTGTTTGTGCCATCGCCCGGTGGGGAATCGCCTCAGCGCAGAGGGAGAAGAGGAGGGAAGAGACAGCAGCCCTAAGATTTTTGCCTCCACCACAGTGAGGGGGTGCTTGGAGGACTCACTGTGTTGGGTGTTAATTTGTGTTTATTGTTGTTTATTATTGTATTATTGTATGTATTACTGCAGGCACGAAATTTGACAATGAAGGTAATTCTAATTCTAATCATGGCCTCAGCACATGTAACCTCAAGTATGTCATCTCAGCGAAGCGCCATGACATTCACCATTGTTAGTAAAACGATCAGCAATGAAACAATATTCTCTGCCTAAGCTGATGCAGGCAAGTACCGCGTAAGCCTTCTTTACCGACTTATACTTGGCACTTTCAGAGATGCATCGACATGTACATTAATGACCCTCCCTTGCTCAATGTTGTCTGGGTATCACCATTCATTATAAAACATATAACAATGGGAAGCACCGCATGGGAACAGACCCCTCGATCCTACCTACCTGTGCCGGACATAAAGGCAATCTAAACAAATGTCGCTGCACCCAAATCATACTTCTGCATTCCTTGCATATCCACGTGCTTATACTAAAGCCTCCTCAATGACACTATGGTATCTGCCTCCAACGTCATCCCTGGCAGCGTGCTTCGGTCATCCACCATTCTCAGGGTTATTTTAGTAAATGTTTTTGTTGACTATGTCCAGTTACATGTGGGAAGGGTCGATGCTGGTAAGCTTATGATTTACAGCACAGTGGAGATGTCAGTAACTTTGCAGACATCTGCAAATAGCTGGTAATATAGTTGATTGCCTGCAGAGAAGTATTGATCGACTGGTAAACATTATTGTGAGGTTGTGCACTTCGTATGGACTGATACAGAAAGGGCGTCCACAATTAGTGGTATTGGGTAAAGGTATGGAAGTAAAAAAAGAATATCCTTCCTTATTTAATTTTCCTTGATATTGAACAACGGAACGAAAGGGTGTTTTGGATTTGACAATTGGAATCTCTCACTTGACCAGGTGTCGACACGTTCGTTGGAATCGGCAAAGTAAGATCAGACATATTACGTCTTGTCTGGGAATGTGTTGAATGGTGGATGGTAAATGCAAACATGAAACAACAGAGGAGATAAGGATGTTTGTTTACATTTCTGAGAAGTCACAGTACTTCTACCGCGCCTCCTACCGCTAGAAAAGTAGATATGTTGCAGTAAATGGGAGTCTTGTAATCGGCTTGGAATGGAGATGCTAGCGTGGCCGCTTGAACGATTAGTTAGAATCATGTCAAGATTCCCTTGTATTGTGCTGGACTCGCATTAACCGTCTGTTCTGGAATAAAATTTGCATAAGTGAAATGTATGTTATCACTAATGAAATAATTGGCACCCATGCAGTTGATAGAATATTTCGTAGAATAGTATCTAACAAAAGTAAACAACAGTTATTTCCTGTACACTATAACTGTCGGCTCATTCTGCTGCGAAGTCAGAGAACTGGTGAGCAGTTTTCTGCTTCCATCTCACCATGATATCATGCAATCAAGTGTATTGAAGCAAACCTTAGAAGTCTGTAACTTTGCATTTTTTATTTTTATTTCCCTCTAAATTGATTTCTTCCACCGTAGGTATGGAAACCCAAGTTCTGGAAAGATGATTTCCCTCTAAATTAATTTCTTCCACAGTAGGTATGGAAACCCAAGTTCTGGAAAGATGGGGATAATTCGGGAGTGTGGGTGGGAGGGGGGAGGGGGCTGAAGAGAAATGGTTAGCCAGAGTTACTGCCTTCCAGCGCTGAAGACCCCGTTGCGATCTTGACTAAAGTGTGGGGATTGTACGTATTCCCCGTGACCACCGATGTCCTACTGGTTTGGAGCTTAACTGGTTTGGTATAAATGTAACATTGTACCTTGTGTGTATCGGGTAGAGTTAATGTGCGGCGATCGCTGGTCGACGTTGACTAGTTGGGCCGATGGGCCTGTTTCCGCGCGGCATCACAAACTCAACTAAAACTAGGGGGTCATTAGCTGTAAGGAAATGTTCGAGGGAATTGGTGTTAGTGGCACTAAATATGGTCCCTTCCATCTGAAAGAGGAACCTGCACCAAAAATCGTATATCCTCCTCGGATTCACGGCCCACAAAAGCATCTCGATGTGCTTCACAGACGTCCTTGTACACGCAAGAATTCAGAAGATTGAGGGGGGATCTTATAGAAATTTACAAAAGTCTTAAGGGGTTGGACAAGCCAGATACAGGAAGATTGTTCCCGATGTTGGGGAAGTCCAAAACTAGGGGGTCACTGTTTAAGGATAAGAGGGAAGTCTTTTAGGACCGAGATGAGAAAATCATTTTTTACACAGAGAGTGGTGAATCTGTGGAATTCTCTGCCACAGAAGGTAGTTGAGGCCAGTTCATTGGCTATATTTAAGAGAGAGTTAGATACGGCCCTTGTAGCTAAATGGATCAGGGGTATGGAGAGAAGGCAGGGATGGGATACTGAGTTGGATGATCAGCCATGATCATCTTGAATGGCGGTGCAGGCTCGAAGGGCCGAATGGCCTACTGCACCTATTTTCTATGTGGCTATGTTTCTATGTCCTTTTATTCTAGACATTAACATTATATAATGCGTAATACTCTGAGAGAACCCAGAGTATTTCAATGACTCACACTGCCGACAGGCTTTTTATAACCGGTGACACAATGGATAAATGAGGATTTTATTGTTTTCAAATAATGCAGTAATCAATCCATACTTGTAGTCCTCATTCCTTGTACCCCCACCCCAAAGGTAAAATATTTTAACTTCCCCAGATTTATCATGTGTTTTACATGCAATCCTAACAAGAATTCATAATTGTTGTTGCATATTGTTGGATAAATAATGCCATTATTGTGCAAAGGGCCTTATCTACCAGTAGCTAATGCGCATGCAGTCTCCTTCCCATCCTGACCTCTGATGAAATCTGTAAAGATTCCCCACGTAACCACAGTGAGTTCTCTGGATAGACACAAGATGATGGAGTAACGCAGCGGGACAGCCAATGTCCAGAGATGCTGTCTGTTCCGCTGTGTTACTCCAGCATCTTGTGTCTCTCATTGCTACTTAAACCAGTATCTGCTGTTCCTTCATGAACAAAACACAGGTCTCACTCGGGCACCAGTTTTATCGCACGTCCCAATGACGCAATTGGTTGGCAGAGTAAATGACCTCTGTGATATGATGCTAAGTTTGTATTTCCTTGTCATGTAAGAGGAGAAATTGGATATAGGTATGGGACGGAATAGAACTCTCGCAGCCGGCATAGACTCAATGATGAGAACACATTCTCGGAACGAAAGTTGCAGTAATAAAACATGGAAGACAAAGCCACTTCAAAACCAATAGTCAATAGACAATAGACAGGTGCAGGAGTAGGCCATTTGGCCCTTCGAGCCAACACCGCCATTCAAAGTGATCATGGCTGATCATCCCCAATCAGTACCCCGTTCCTGCCTTCTCCCATATCCCCTGACTCCGCTATTTTTAAGAGCCCTATCTAGCTCTCTCTCTTGAAAGTATCCAGAGATCCTGCCTCCACTGAGCACAGAATTCCACAGACTCACAACTCTCTGTTCTAAATGGCTTACCCCGTATTCTTAAACTGTGGCCCCTGGTTCTGGACTCCCCCAACACCGGGAACATGTTTTCTGCCTCTAGTGTGTCCAAGCCCTTAACAATCTTATATGTTTCAATGGGATACCCCCTCATCCTTCTAAACTGCAGAGTGTATAAGCCCAGCTGATCCATTCTCTCAGCATAAGACAGTCCCGCCATCCCGGGAATTAACCTTGTAAACCTGCGCTGCACTCCCACAATAACAAGAATGTCCTTCCTCAAATTAGGGGACCTAGTTCACAGATTCACTGAGATATCAAAGGCACTTTATTGAATTAGAAAATAAAACGATATTATTTTTAATTACAGTTTTAAATTCTTCCCTGAATTTGTTCTGCGACACTCCATAAATAAACGTGTTGGTGCAGGCGCTCAGACACCTGAGCATATACCCGGTCTGTTCTGCAATTGTAAATGGGTCTTTGTAATCTGTTGCGAGAAGCTGAACGTCCATGAAGTAGACACATGCAAAACACACGAAGGTAACCATCCAAAATAGTACGAAGCTACCAGATATGGCCAGCAGTAGAATACTGGACTTCCTCCTGTTCTCCACCTCTTGATCTGCGACACTTTCGTCGGTGTTGCTCCCGCGGAGACCGCTCCTCACTCTGTTGGCCTGTATAATGTGCCCGACAGTCAGAGCGTTGAGGAGGATGAGCAGCAGAAATGGCACAAATGGGGATAGAATGGGTTCGACCGACCAAAATACTAACCATACCGGTAAGTTAAAGAAATCTGCGGTTAGGGCACAGGACCAAGATACATTGTCAATTATTTCTCGAGGTTTATAGGCAAAATACATCGGGACATTTTGAATAAAACTTAAAATACACATCACTGCTATCACTTAAGCCGCCGTTTTCTCTGTGCAATATTTTGCTCGTATCTTCAGATTACAAATGGTGACAAATCGATCGAAGGTGAAAGCTACAGTTAGCTAGACAGAGCAATCAATGGAAGGCATAATAATCACCATGTTCACACTACAAATGGGAGTTAAGTTCAGGAATGAATAGGGAAAATAGCCATCATTAATCTCGTAGAGAATTATCTCGAAGATCAGAACCATTAGATCAGCCACGGCCATGGATACCAGGTAGATGGTGATACATTTGGAGAGGCCACACTTTCCCCGGGAGAGAATGACGATTGCCAACTGTTTCTACAGGTTAGCTGTAGAAAGTACGAAAATACATTTAGCAACATAGAATGTTCCAGGAGGACCTTAATGGGCATTTCTATGTACGAAAGTGAACGGATTATTCATTCTGCAACGTATCTCATTTCATTGCACAAATATTTCTGACTGAAACAAATATATTGAATATGTAATTCACAAACTAGTAATGACCACAATTCTGCGGCGAACTACATCAGGATAAACGGTCTCTACCGGCATCATCATTTATCATATTTATCGTGAGATCCCGGCTGACAAGCAGAATTACTCGAACATTCTCTGTTTAACTTCCCCGGATTCACTGACTCATGTGGTACCGTGGTTTTAAAATTAAGTCTGACGGTTATAGTAATTTGTCCATACGTTCTAGGAGATGAGTAGAGCCACTCGGCCCATCGACTACTCCTCTATTTAATCATGGGTGGTCTATCTTTCCTTCGCCCCAACTCATGGCACCCTTATTAATCAGAACATCTGTCAATCCTAGCCTTACAAATATATGATGACGGTCTCCAAAGCCAAATGTTGCCACGAATTCCCCAGATTCACTAACACTCTACACAACCCGCTCACTCTTATCTCATGTCTTCGTCCTTTACGTCCTTTAATCTTGAGGCTGTGGAACTTGGTCCTAGAATCCCCCACAGCTGGAAAAATCCTCGACACATCCACTATATGCCGTTCACTATTTTGCAAGTTTCAATGAGGGACCCCCTCAGGCTTCTAAACTAATGCGTGTGGAGGCCCAGTGCCTTCAAACGCTCATGTTAACCCGTTCATTCCTGGGAACATTCTAGTAAACCTCCTCTAGACACTCTCCACTGCCAACACTTCCTTCCTCAGATATGGCACACAGATCTGCTCATAATACTCTAAATGCGGCATGACCAATGCCTATTAATCCTTAGCATGATATCGACAATTTGGTATCGTAGCCCTCTCGAAATAAATGCGAGTATTGCACTCGCCTTCCTTACTACGAATTCAACTTGCAAACGTTTGGTGAAATCCTGCACCAATACTCTCAAGTCCTTTTCCACCTCCTTGTTTTTCAATTCTCTCCCTATAGGCGGAGTACATGCGTTTATTCCTACTACAAAAATGCACGACTCCGTATTTTGATACCCAGTAATTCATTTGTCTTTCCTCAGCAAACTCTCCAAACCTATCAAAGTCCTTCTGCAGATGCCCCGTTATCTCTACACAACCTGCCCATCCACCTATGTATCATCCGTAAACTTGGCCACAAAGCCTTGTATCTCCTCGTCCAAATCATTAATATACAACGTGAAGAGTAGCGGCTTCAGCACCGACCCCAGCCGAACTCCGCTAGTCACTGGCAGCCACCCAGAACAGGTTCCCTTTATTTCCATTCTCTGTCTTCTGCTGTTCAGCCAAACTGCTGCTCATGATAGTATCTTCCATCCAATATCGTGGTGTCTCAACCTTTGTATCAGTCTCACCTACGCCATTTTATCAAAGGCCTTAGGAAAATACAGGTAAGTCACATCCGATGGCGCTCCTTCGCCTATCCTGCTATGTACTTCTTCAAATAATTCCAACAGGTTCGTCACGGAGATCCCCATTCACAAAACAATGTTGATTTCGGCCTATATTATCGTGTGCTGCTAAGAATTCAGAAACTTCGTCTTATGAGGAATTCTGAAATATTTCCAACAGTTCAATCAATTCAGAGCAATTGTGACTTCTTGATCACAGATGAATGTGGTGCGTAAATAATATCGTCTAATTGGCTTTATTGGACTCCAGCGTCATAATACAGGGAACATAAAAACTGACTGCAAAAGTTTTTATAGATATGTGAAAAGAAAGAGATTAGTTAAAACTAATGGAGGTCCCTTGCAGTCAGAAACATGTGAGTTGATCATGGGGAACAAGGATATGGCGGACCAATTGAATAACTACTTCGGTTCCGTATTCACTAAGGAATACATAAATAATTTGCCGGAAATAGCAGGGGACCGCGGGTCAAAGGAGTTGGAGGAATTGAGTGAAATCCAGGTTAGCCGGGAAGTGGTGTTGAATAAATTGAATGGATTAAAGGCCGATAAATCCCCAGGGCCATATAGGCTGCATCCCAGAGTACTTAAGGAAGTAGCTCCAGAAATAGTGGATGCATTAGTAATAATCTTTCAAAACTCTTTAGATTCTGGAGTAGTTCCTGAAGATTGTCGGGTAGCAAACGTAACCCCACTTTTTAAGAAATGAGGGAGAGAGAAAATGGGGCATTACAGACCAGTTAGTCTAACATCGGTAGCGGGGAAACTGCTAGAGTCAGTTATTAAAGATGGGATAGCAGCACATTTGGAAAGTGGTGAAATCATTGGACAAAGTCAGCATGGATTTACGAAAGGTAAATCATGTCTGACGAATCTTATATAATTTTTCGAGTATGTAACTAGTAGCGTGGATAGGGGAGAACCAGTGGATGTGGTGTATCTGGACTTCCAGAAGGTTTTCGACAAGGTCCCACATAAGAGATCAGTATACAAACTTAAAGCACAAGGCATTGGGGGTTCAGTATTGATGTGGATAGAGAACTGGCTGGCAAACAGGAAGCAAAGAGTAGGAGTAAACGGGTCTTTTTCACAATGGCAGGCAGTGACTAGTGGGGTACCGCAAGGCTCAGTGCTGGGACCCCAGCTATTTACAATATATATTAATGATTTGGATGAGGGAATTGAAGGCAATATCTCCACGTTTGCGGATGACACTAAGCTGGGGGGGCAGTGTTAGCTGTGAGGAGGATGCTAGGAGACTGCAAGGTGACTTGGATAGGCTGGGTGAGTGGGAAAATGTTTGGCAGATGCAGTATAATGTGGATAAATGTGAGGTTATCCATTTTGGTGGCAAAAACAGGAAAGCAGACTATTATCTAAATGGTGGCCGACTAGGAAAAGGAGAGATGCAGCGAGACCTGGGTGTCATGGTACACCAGTCATTGAAAGTAGGCATGCAGGTGCAGCAGACAGTGAAGAAAGCGATTGGTATGTTAGCCTTCATAGCAAAAGGATTTGAGTATAGGAGCAGGGAGGTTCTACTGCAGTTGTACATGGTCTTGGTGAGACCACACCTGCAGTATTGCGTACAGTTTTGGTCTCCAAATCAGAGGAAGGACATTATTGCCATAGAGGGAGTGCAGAGAAGGTTCACCAGACTGATTCCTGGGATGTCAGGACTGTCTTATGAAGAAAGACTGGGATAGACTTGGTTTATACTCTCTAGAATTTAGGAGATTGAGAGGGGATCGTATAGAAACTTACAAAATTCTTAAGGGGTTGGACAGGCTAGATTGAGGAAGATTGCTCCAGATGTTGGGGAAGTCCAGGTCACAGCTTAAGGATAAGGGGGGAATCCTTTAAAACCGATATGAGAAGAATTTTTTTTTCACACAGAGAGTGGTGAATCTCTGGAACTCTCTGCCGCAGAGGGTAGTCGAGGCCAGTTCATTGGCTATATTTAAGAGGGAGTTAGATGTGGCCCTCGTGGCTAAGGGGATCAGAGGGTATGGAGAGAAGGCAGGTACGGGATACTGAGTTGGATTATCAGCCATGATCATATTGAATGGCGGTGCAGGCTCGAAGGGCCGAATGGCCTACTTCACCTAATTTCTATGTTTCTATGTTTCTATAACTTATGTTAAATCCTTCAATCTGCAGACAGAGCTGAACATCAGCTTTAACACAAAGAGCGTTAGATGATTATCCCAGTTCAAATGTATTGGATATAGATGTAGCTGTAAATCGCATCGAGATGTATTTCACATGCTTACATTCATCAGCATCAGTTGCAGATTGATTAGTTGCATATTTTACCAGTAAAGGCTAGACGGCGACATTTCGGTAGAGGTCTTGGTTTGGTGTAGGTCTTGTGATCTATGTCGAGCTGACCATTTAACATGTTTTAAAAACAGGTCAAACGGTGAGCTTCGGGTCTGTCTGGCTTGGAGAGGGTTCCACCCCTGAGAATTCAGAAGTTTGGTAACAGTCGCTTCTCTCTCATAGTAACAAATCGAGCTGCCGGTCTTTGGACACGTTCGATGAAAGATATATTTGTATTTGTGTATGGGTCCCATGCTGCAACTGCGCAGTCCAAATGAGGTCTAACGAGGGTGAAGTACAGCTTCTCCTTGACAGAAGTTGAACAATGATGAACGTTGCACCTCAGGAAGTTTAGGACACCTGTTGCTTTCACAGTTGCATGATGAGTCCAACGCTGATCATTCTGCAATTTGATGCCAATATACTTGGTTTGTTTGGATTCTTCAAGGGTGGCACCAAGTATATTGTAAGATGTTTCGCCTGGATTCCTCTTTCTGGTGACACGCATGGTTTCACATTTGGAAGGGTAGAACTGCATGCCCCATTGTTGTGACCACTCAACCATAGTATCGAGATCCTTTTGGAGAGCATCTGCATCGTCAGCTGACTTAATTGGACGATACAGCAAACAATCATAAGCTCGTACTTGCGACTTTTTCATGGATGTCATTTATGTAAAGCAAAAATAGGTGTGGGCCAAGTACTGTGCCCTGGGGTGTGCCACTTAACACTGGATGCGAATTGGAGCTCTTTCCATTCACACACACACGCTGAAGCCGTTTTGCCAGGAAACTGGAAATCCATCGTTTCGTGTTGGAACGAATACCATAGAAGTCAAGCTTCCGAAGCAGTCTCTGGTGTGGGATGACATCAAATGCTTTAGCAAAGTCCAGCACAACTAAATCCGTGATGACGTTACTGCCAAGGTGCTTGGCCAGGTCATTTGCCATCGGGATAAGCTGAGACTCGCATGATCAATGCCTCCTAAATGCATGTTGGTTGTCAGCAAGAATATTATGTTTGCTCACGTGTCCCATCAGATTACTATCAGATATGCTCCAGCAATTTGCAGCAAGTACTTGTTTATGAAACAGGACGATAATTCGCTAGATTGGTGGTTGAACCCTTCTTAAAGAGAGGAGTGATGTTAGCCTTCCTCCAATCTAGCGGAACATCACTCGAGTCAAGCGATTGTTGGAAAATGAACTGCAAAACAGGAGCCAGTTCTTCGGCTGCGATCTTGAGGGCTTGATTCTGTATCTGATCTGGTCCAATTGCTGTTGTGGTATTGATGTTGAGCAATAACTTCTTGACACTTCCAAGCTCAATTTTAATAGCAGGCATATCAGCAAACGGGCTGGGCGGTAGGACTGTGAATGATGAAGGCGCCACATCGTCCCGGGTGAAAACGTTTTGCTTGGATAATATAATGGTCGCTAATTCCTGCACACGATAAAACTTCCGAAATTAAATCTGGGTGTGAAGTGAACAGGAAACCCTTGACTGATGAGGGCAGCGGAGTGAATGCAGGTGTAACATGATTACATCAGGGAGGAATGTGGAGAGTCTCAACTATCTGGAGACGCGGCAGGTGTGACGGGAGCTCCCCCTCACACGGTCACCCCCTGGCCGTTGTTGCTTTTGATGAAAACCACGGATGAGGGAAGGGTCCAGGATGTCATGGGCAGGGATCCAGCTCCTCTCCTCTGGTCCGTTGCCCTCCCAGTCAATCAGGTAGTGGATCCCTCTGCCACGCCGCCGGGACTACAGCAGCCGCTTCACCATGTACACGGGGCCACCGGCAATGATGCGGGCTGGCGGAGGTAGCACAGGAGCGGGACACAGGGAGCTGGAAGATTCACGCTTAACCCGGGATACATGGAAGGTGGGGTGAATACACATAGACCGGGACAGTCTAAGGCGGACAGCAGAGCGGTTGATGACTCTGAGAACAATGAATGGACCAATAAACCGGGCGCCAACTTACTGGACTCAACGCGGAGGACGAGGTCTCGGGTGGACAGGCAGACCCTCTGCCCAGGGCGGTAGCGAGGGACAGGGGTCCGGTGATGATCCGCCCGCCGTCTATACCTGGAAGCGGTGCGGAGCAGAACAGAACGGGCCTCACTCCAGGTCTGACTACCGCGGCGCACAAACCGCTGGGCAGAGGGAACGGAGACCTTCTCCTCTTGATCTGGGAACAGATGTGGCTGGTAACCTTGGGAGCAGTGGGATGGGGACAGACCGGTGGTTAGAACTGGGCCGGGAATAGTGGACATATTCAATCCACACCAACTTACTGGACCAGGAGGTATGATTGGCGGACACCGGGCAACGTAGGGTGGTCTCTGGGTCCGGGTTGTCTCTCTCCGGCTGGCCATTAGATTGTGGATGGAACATAGACATAGAAACATAGAAAATAGGTGCAGGAGTAGGCCATTCGGCCCTTCGACCCTGCACCGCCATTCAATATGATCATGTTTGATCATCCAACTCAGTATCCCATCCCTGCCTTCTCTCCATACCCCGTGATCCCTTTAGCCACAGGGCCACATCTAAATCCCTCTTAAATATAGCCAATGAACTGGCCTCAACTACCTTCTGTGGCAACGAATTCCACAGCTTCACCACTCTCTGTGTAAAAAATGATTTTCTCATCTCGGTCCTAAAATACTTCCCTCTAAGGATATTAAAATGTGACCCCGAGTTCTGGATTCCCCAACATCGGGACCAATCTTCCTGCATCTAGCCTGTCCAACCCCTTAAAAATGTTATAAGTTGTTACTCGAGTACAAACCGAGTCTATCCAGTCTTTCTTCATATGAAAGTCCTGACATCCCAGGAATCAGTATGGCGAACCTTCTCTGTACTCCCTCTATGGCAAGAATGTCTTTCCTCAGATTAAACTGAGAGGTGTGCTAGGCAGGCAAGACTAGACGAATAAAACATGACAACAACGTGACAACTTGAGGAGAAACAGAAATGGTTAATTTTAATACGGACAGAAATACAGAACGGGCTATATGAGGTTTGTGCAAATCAGTGTTGAATCTTCCGGCTGCAAGATGCCCAGACACACAGTCAGATTAATCAGCGTGGAAACAGGCCCTTCGGCCCAACCTGCCAAAGCTGCCCAACATGCCCCATCTACACGTCGCACATACGTGTGTTTGCCCCGTACCCCTCGAAACGTGCCCTATCCACGTTCCTGTCCACATGTTTATTAAACGTTGCCCGCCATCCTTTGTGTAAAAAAGTCAGCCACCGGGTTCCTATTAAATATTCCCCCCTACAACTTAAAACTATATTCTCTGGTTCTCGACTCCAATGTTCTGGGCAAAAGACTGTACATTTAGCAGAACTATCTCTCACATGAATGTGTGTTTAACAGTGCCCCTCAACCCCCTGCGCTTCAAAAACAAAACAAAGATCTGGCCTGCTCATTCCTCTCCTATGGCTCAGGCCCTCTGGTCCTGGCGTCAACTTTGTAAATCTTCTCTGCATTCTTTCCAGTTTGACAACATCTTTCCTATAACACGATGACCAAATCACAACACAGTGCTGTAAAATTGGCCTCATCAATGTCAGATATATCTGTAACATGACCTCCCAACTTCTATACTCGATACTCAGACTGATGGAGGCCAATGTACCAAAAGCCGTTTTAACCACCCTATCTATTTATGACGCCAATTTTAAGGGCCTATGTACCTGTACTCCTCTATCCCTCTGCTCCAAACCACGTCTCAGCGCCTTCACATTCGCTGTGTAGGTTCTTCCTATGTTACATGTCCAAACAATGCAGCACTTCACGTTTCTCTGTATTAATTATCCCATCAATTGTTTTTCAGGCTTCAGTCAGTAAAAATTCTTCCACCATCACCATCTGCTTCCTTCTATGTTGCTAATGTTCTATTCATTCAGCTATCGATGTCTCGGGTCCCATGTGAAAGAATATACAATAAACTGAGATGCTGCAACATTGAAAATTGTGAAGGTGCGTGAATCTGAAGAAAGGCCCCAACCTGAAATGTCAGTTATCCATTCTTTCCCAAAATGGCTGATCTGCTGAGTTACTTCAGCGTAATCCTTTGCAGACGGTGTTGAAGTCTCTTTCGTTAAACGTCATAATGGGTATTGATATAGTAGTGTGTGTGTGTGTGTGTGTGTGTGTGTGTGTGTGTGTGTGTGTGTGTGTGTGTGTGTGCGTGTGTGCGTGTGAGAGAGAGAGAGAGAGACAGAGATAAATTGACATAAACATCTCTCTCTCTCTCTCTTCCGCTTTCTCTCTGTCTGTCTGTGCGTGTGTGGTGAGAGGAATACACAATGATCTATGGAAGTGTATATTGTGCTGGCCACTGCTACAAGTGCTATCCACGGTTGCAATCGCTGGGGTTACAGTTACTATTAGAGTTACTTTGCTCAACGCAAATTGATGAACCTGATACCAAAGGGTATTGTGAATATACGAATATACGAGGAAATGTACACGTGATCCCCAGACAAATAAACACTTTACAATGATATTTCGGAGATATTTTAGAACGGATAAGAAGCCAGCGTTGTTCTGAATTGTTTAATCATTTCTTAGTTTATTATTTACATCCATCCATCTAGGAATAATGGAACGGAGAGTCTCGGCGATTATCTATAAATTCCTTCGCTCCTTGGCGAAAATGACACAAATGCCGGAGTAACTCCGCGGGACAGGCAGCATCTCTGGAGAAGGGGTGCGTGACGTTTCGGGTCATTACCCTTCTTCAGACTGAGAGTCGGAGAAAGGGAAACGAGAGATGTAGACGGTGATGTAGAGAGATATAGAACAAATGAATGTAATATAAGTAAAATGTAACGATGATTAGGTAAACAGGCCATAGTTAGCTGTTTGCGAGGCGAGAACGAGAAACTGGTGCGACCTGGGTAGGAGATGTGATGGAGAGAGAGCAAATGCAGGGGTTATTTGAAGTTAGATAAATCAATAAATCAAGCAAAAATTAACCCAAATAAATATAACATGCTGATCACTTGTCATTTCTGTGAGCCAGTGGATGCTCTCGTGATTTGCAAGAGCAGTTCTACTGCCAGCTCTGATCAACAATGCATCGAACACGGCCCAGGTCTGACTAAAGAAATATATTTTGATTTAATTACCTAATTCAGATTTATAACATTTGTCATTTTACAGCAAAGTTGTTCGTAGTGAAATGCAATTCCTATCTTCAGTAATGTAATACTGTGTAAAATACGGTAACTATGAACAAGCATAAACATCACCGGTTGAAATGAGAGTGAAGACGCCGGATAAAATATCTTGAATAATGTGTAATACATTTAGATCATTCAATGTCTGCTTGTTACTTGCTATCTATTGTACAGGGTGCTGGTGAGACCACATCTCGAGCATTGTGCGCAATTGTGGTCTCCGAATTTGAGGAAGGACATTCTAGCTATTGTGGGAGTGCAGCGCAGGTTCACCGGGCTATTTCCCGGGATGGCGGGACTGACATATAATGAAAGAATGGGTCGATAAGATGGGCTTATGTTTACTGGAATTTAGAAGTAGGGGATCTTATAGAAACATATAACATTTCCTCAGGGATTGGACAGGCTAGATGCAGGTAAAATGTTCCCAAAGTTGGGGGAGTCCAGAACCAGGGGTCACAGTATAGGAATAAAGGGTAGCCCATTTTGGGCTGAGATGAAGAAAAGCGTTTTCACCCAGTGTTGTGAATCTGTGGAATTCTCTGCCACAGACGGCAATGGAGACCATTTCACTGGTGCGTTCAAGAGAGAGTTCGATATAGCCATTGGAGCTAACGGAATCAAGGAATATGGGGAGTAACCAGGAACGGAATATTGATTTTGGATTATCATATTGAATGGCGGTGCTGGCTCGACGGGCCGAATGGCCTACTCAGGCACCTATTTTTCATGTCTCTGTCTAAGTAATTTGGACACATTTTGGGTGGATTTCAAATCAAATTAATTCAAAATGCAAAACTGCCCCCAGTAAATGCTAAACATTCTGGATTTTGTCAAGCTGAAGGGCGCCCACACCGGCACAAATTCTTGCTTCAGTTCATTCTAACGTGGATCTAAATATAAACGTCCTCACTGATGTTGAAATGTATGAATTTGAATGAATCATTCCCCTGATGTGTTGCAGCTGCTGGGACTCAAATTAACCGATTTGTTGCAATGTCTATAGTCAATTGATGCAATCACGTGGCATAGACGTGTGTCACCAGAGGCATCTTCTATATATAAATACGGCATTATTTAAGGTCCAGGCATATTACCGGGTGGAACAGGATATCATTTCTCAAAAGATGGAGAGACCCGTGATTTTACAGATTGAACGAATTTACTACACCATTCTTGGAACAATTGGGGTACCTGGTAAGCCATTTAAAACCGGGTAAAACTCGTTATTGCGAGCAAGTTCCATGCACATGTCTATTGAATGGATGCGTTGCTTTTGATGACGTAAATGGCGAATTTCAAATGAATTCACATCTGTTTTCACGTTGTGTTCACTTGATCTAATTCAGCTGATTGTGTGAGGTATCTTAATAGATATAGACACATGTCTGGTTTCTTGTGTGGCATTTAATGTGAACGGTTTGTTTGTCGCCAAGCAACCAATCCTGAAATATTTAAGAAGGAACTGCAGATGCTGGAAAATCGAAGGTAGACAAAAGTGCTGGAGGAACTCAGCGGGTGCAGCAGCATCTGTGTAGCGAAGGTAATAGGCAACATTTCGGGCCGAAACCCTTCTTCAGATCAGTCTCACTCTGATACAAAAATATACCTGCCGGGTCTAGGGGACAGGGAAGGTATGTGTCCTCACACAAAAATGCTGCAGTAACTCAGCGAGGCAGGCAGCATCTCTGGAGAGATCGAATGGGTGACATAGAAACATAGAAACATTGAAAATAGTTGCAGAAGGAGACTATTTGGCCCTTCGAGCCTGCATCTACATTCAGTGTGATCATGGCTGATCATCCACAATCCGTAACCCGTGCCTACCTTCTCCCCATGTCCCTCGATTCCGCTACCCCCAAGAGCTCTATCTAAATTTTAAATTCATCTGGTGAATTTGTCTCCACTGCCTTCTGTGGCAGAGAACTCCACAACTTCACAACTCTCAGGGTGATTTTTTTTCTCATCTCAGTTTTAAATGACCTCCCCTTTATTCTGAGACTGTGGCCCCTGGTTCTGGACTCGCCCAACATTGGGAACATTTTTCCTGCATCTAGCTTGTCCAGTCCTTTTATAATTTTATATGTTTCTATAAGATATCCCCTCATCCTTCTAAACTCCAGTGAATGCAAGCCTAGTCTTTTCAATCTTTCCTCATATGACAGTCCCACCATCCCAGCGATGAATCTGGTGAACCTATGCTGCACTGCCTCAATCACAATTTCCTCAAAATATGGGACCAAAACTGCACACAATACTCCAGATGTGGTCTCACCAGAGCCCTATACAACTGCAGAAGAACCATGTTGCTCCTATACTGATATCCTCTTGTTATGAAGGCCAACATTCCATTAGCTTTCTTCACTGCCTGCTGTACCTGCACGACAAATTTCAGTGACCGGTGTACAAGGACACCCAGATCTCGCTCTACCCCCCCCCCCCCCCCCCCCCTTACCTAACCTAACCCCATTGAGATAATAATCTGCCCCCGATGGTTAGGCGGGGAATGGAGGGATCTGGATCTCGACCTGGCAGAGGAGATTTTCTGAACGTATACAAACATTGAGGAGCGAACGACCTGCTGGTGCACTGTACTATTTGTAATCAATATTACGAATATAAATAACTCTCTGGGGACAATATTTCAAATGTTCTACTCGATGCGGACGTACAGTCAATGGTAAGTAATAATAAGAAGGGTGATACTTGGTTTGGCAACATTGCCCGGAACCCGCAACCGCCCAGCTGCCTGTCTGCATTATTACTCGTTATTTCTGCCGACGTGAGTCGAGTCGAGCTCTAGACATCACTATGGCGTTAGTCATTTAAAGTGTGTTAAAACAGTCACCAGAGCTTTAGGCAATTCCTTCCTGTCAGCGGTATGTACGGAATCAATAACCGGGAATAATCCCAATATTTTAAACAATCAAAGTAAACGATTAAAAAAATACAAGGATGAATTAATGTATTGCTCCCAATTATATCCAAATGATACATTATTTCAAATCTTTGGAATGAAGAAACAGTACAGCAATATGATTTACTTTATAGACATCTCCAACCGGGGTGAGCGGCCACCTTGCCAATGAATGGACTCGCGTTATATAAGCCAGTCATATTTCGTATAAAGCACAATACAGCGAGACCAACCTCCCGCTCAGTACTTGGTTCATGGCTCTGCAGCAGAGACGTGTCTGATCTACAGCTGTATTCTGACTTCAGCGCTGCAAAGACCAGACCCACTAGTCGTAGTTGAGCGAACGGTCACAATTGCAACCGATTTTTCCACTAAAACTATCAGATAAATATTGTGCAATAAATTCTAATCCAGATAATGAAACATCACTATTGGGCTTCTCATATCGAATATCATTATTAATATACATTTGTTTTATGCAGCAAATTTGTTGGCAATCGTCATCTTGTCCCGAGGAAAGTGCGGTCTCTCCAAATGCATTACTCGTTACCTGCTGGGAATGGCCGCCGCTGACCTGATGGTTATTACATTTGCTGTCATTTTATATCAGATTATTAATGCATATTTTCCACATTCCTTCTTCAATCTCACCATTATTTGCAGATTTATTTTAACCATGATTTTTATTTCCATGGACTGTTCAGTGTGGCTCACTGTGGCTTTTACTTTCGACCGATTTATTGCGATTTGCCATCAAATGCTACGAACAAAATATTGCACTGAAAAGAATGTGACTATCGTGATAGCGGTGGTGATGTGTACAAGTATTGTGGAAAACATTCCGTACTATTTCATATACGAACCACGGGAGGTAGTTAATGGCGTTGAGTGGTCGTGCTATGTAAAATCAAGCTTCTACACATTACCCATTTGGGCCGCATTTTTGTGGCTGGAAACGATCTTGACTCCGTTTGCTCCCTATGTGTTGATCTTGCTGTTTAATTCCCTGACCATCAGACACATTATATTGGCGAACCGAGTGAGGAGCGGACTACGTGCAAACAACAGTACTGTGAAGCACACTGACCCAGAGATAGAGAACCGCAGAAAATCCATCGTGTTGCTGCTCGCCATATCTGGCAGCTTTATTCTATTGTGGATGGTTAATATGATATGTTTCATATGTGTGCAATTTACTGACAGGCAATTTAGTAAAGCAAGTTACAATGACCCCTTCACCATTGCTGAGTTATCCGGGTACATGCTGACGTCTTTGAGTTCTTGCACGAACACCTTTATTTATGCTGTATCCCAGAGAAAATTCAGAGAGGAGCTGAAACACGTGATCAAATGGCCCATGGATCTTGTTGCCACTGTAACTAACTGCATTAAATGATACACCGAATATGTTTTCCAAATTACAAATGTAATTGCCTTGAAAAATATTGAACACAAATGAACGGGAGTGCATGCATGCAAGGAGATCTATAAATATACCAAATATCTCTGGAAGTTGTGTCAGCCACCAAACAACATACACCGCAGAATGAAACTCTTTATGCGAATTATTTATCTTATGTTCTTTGCACAGATGTATGGATGGGGAAGGTTTATAGGGTGATGGGTCAAATAGAGTCAGTGAAGTAGACAGCACGGAAACTGGCTGTTTATCCAAACTCGTCGCTGCAGGCCAAGCCGAGGCTGGGCGATCGTTTCGCCGAACACATCCGCTCGGTCCGCACTAACCAACCTGACCTCCCGGTGGCTCAGCACTTCAACACCCCCTCCCACTCCGTATCCGACCTCTCTGACCTGGGTGTCCTCCATGGCCAGAGCGGGCAACACCGGAAATTGGAGGAACAGCACCTCATATTCCGCTTGGAGAGTCTGCATCCTGCGGGCATGAACATTGAATTCTCCCAATTCTGTTAGTCCTTGCTATCTCCTTCCCTTCCTCAGCCCTCGGACTGTCTCCTCCCATCCCTCAGCCTTCGGGTTCTTCCTCCTCCGTTTTCCTTTCTTCTCCCCGCCACCCCACCCCCCATCAGTCAGAAGAAGGGTTTCGGCCTGAAACGTTGCCTATTTCCTTCGACCCATAGATGCTGCTGCGCCCACTGAGTTTCTCCAGCATTTTTGTGTACCTGCAGATCAAGATACTGAATCTAAACCAGTCCCAATTGCCAACGTATCGCCCATATCCTAGTAAATAATCCCTGCCCATGTTCCTGTCCAAGCGTATTTTTAATTGTTTTAGTACCTGCGTCATCTGCCTCATCTGGCTGCTCATTCCGTATTCCCACCGCACACTGGGTGAAAACGTTGCCCTTAAGGTTCCTATTATTCATCTTCTCAACTTCAACTATGAACGTTTGGTTCTTGCTTCTCCTCTTCTTAGTAAAATACTCAGAACATTCACTCAATCGATTTCACTCATTATTTTATACACCTCTATAAGATAAACACTCAGCCTTCTGTGATCTAAGGAATAAAATCCCAACATCCACTGTGTAGTTCCAGGTGATTTTCCAGCTGAATAAAATCGTTTCTGTAACAGGTTGACCAAAAACTGAACTCTAAACGCGACTTCAACCACGTCGCGTCCAACGGCACCATATCGGCAAAAGTGTTTACCTCAACACACTGACTGATGAGGGCCAAATGTACCAAAATCCCCCTTCACCACAGGAAAATCATATTTGGTCAGAAACATCCGTAGGAAACGTTCAGAGGGACCTGGGCCAAACTTAGGCAGGTGGGATTAGCGTCGAGCGACAAGGGCAAGTTGGGCCAAGGTCCTTTCTTCGTGGTTTCTGACTCCATGACTCTAAATGTGACAAGCCCAACATGCCAACATGATCAGAATGGACGAGATGGGCCGAAGGGCGACGTGTGTTGCGAAACTCGATGTTTATTATTTTACGACTCTCTCTGGTCAGGTGGGATCTTCTTACATCCAAGCCTCAGCGAGGATGTATAACCGCGTGATCCTTATTCAGGCTCTCCCTCGAAACAATGCAGCTCTGCACGGCTGCACGTCTCACAACATCTGACAAACGGCTGCACGACTCGCAACATCTGTCAATGCCGAGAGCCTAGCGATCTTCCAATGATACCAAGGTTTTAATGGAGAATACTTAGGACTGCCCACTCCTAGGTACCCTCATTGGGTAAAACAGTTCGAATTTTTCCAAATATTGTTGCTAATCACGAACACTTACTATGTCACTTTCTGTATTTTCTGACCGGCTTTGGCACCCTGACGTGGCGCCGACGGAGGAGAAGCCGAAGCAAAGAAGTGGAAGCCAAATAACTGAATGGAAACGAAGCCGAAGCGCCAAATAAGCGAATGGAAACGAAGCCGAAACGCCAACTAACCGATAGGGTGGGACGCCTAAATGCAAACTAACCGAGAGGGCGGGACACCTAAAAGCGAATTAACCGAAAGGCTGCGTCGCCTAAAAACAAAGTCACCGAATGGCCGCTTTGCCGAAATGCCACCTACCGGAAAGGCGGCGTCGCCTACAAGCAAACGGACCGATTGCCGCTCAACAGAAAAGTCAAATAACGAACATGACGTTGCCGGGGGGTGGAACTTGTCAGGGATTGGTCTAGACCCCCGCGTCCATCACTTCACCGTGGAGGGATGAATGTTGTACCACACCTCCTAGGCTGGGGGCCGAGGAGCTTTATTCTGCAGTTTCGTGACCCAAGTCACCAAACTACATAACATTTTCACATATTGTGTAAGATATTTATATAAATCACCCCTAACATTGAGTTGTCTGTCATTTGGCCAATCACGCGCTTTGTTTCAGGCTAGCACACAAAATTGCTGAGGGGGATTAGATGCCTGTTTTACTGGAAATTCCGATTTGTTGTTCTGTGGAATAAAGGTCGTGGAAACTTGCAGCAGGTGGGACAAGCATTAAAAAGGTTGAAGAAAGTGCTGCGAAGTGGATTAAAGTGCAAGAAAGCCTTAAAAGTCTCTGCTGATGTGCTGGGACACAAAGAAGGCCCCCATGAATCAACTCTAACTGAAAGGTAAGACTGAAGTCTGAATTTATGAAAATCTATCTGTATGGACTTTAATTAATTTAATTGCACCATTTTGTAATGTGAATAAATGCATTAAATCATTCATTCATTCCTTATTCATTCATTCACTCACTCATTTACTCGTTCATTCATTTATGAAATTGAGGGCCTAAACTATAACTGTCAATAGTTGCCACATTGCCACTAATGCCAGTTTGTACTAGAGTAATAACTGTCCTGTGCACGGCTGCCCAGCCAGCAGCTGTCTGTCTTTTCATCTTTTAATTTTTTTATTTTAGTTAGTTAAGTGTTTTGTTTGGAGGTCCAGACTTTTTTATGTGGGGGGGGTGGGGGGAGGGAAGGGGGAAACTACCTTTCAGGGTCCCTACCTGGTCGGAGAGGCAGCGTTTCTCCGGGCTGCAGCTTCGACCCGTCCTCTCGGCCTACCAGCGGGCCTGGAGCAGCGTTTCCTGTCGGGGACCGCCCAGAACCTCGGCTTCGGCGGCGGCACAGCACTGGAGCACTATCGCGGAGCGGGCGATGCCTTGCCCCTGTCGCCGCGCTGGAGTTTCGGTGAGCTGAAGATCGCTGAGGAAAACATCGCGGAGCTGCGGGACTGTGGAGCGACCAGCTGCGGGCGGCGGCGCTGAACTTACACCGGGAGCCTGGGATCTCTAGATGAGATCGCCAGTTGTGGAGCTCCAACCGTCGCGGCCTTGTCGGCTTTGGAAGCCACGGCCTCCAGTACGGAAGCGGCCATTCCAGGGTTCCCAAGCTGCTGAGAGGACTCTCCCGACGCCGGAGCAACATCACCCGGCGAGAACGGCCTGGACGATCGGGCCTCCGTAGAGGCAACTGTGGAGGCCTCAATAGGCCCGACTATGGATGAACTGGGGTTGGGGACTGGACTTTGTGCCTTCCCTCATAATGGGAACCATTGTGGGGGATGTTCTTTATGTTTAAAACTCTTATTAATGTTATGTCTGTATTCCTTCTTTATGTGCTGCAAAATGGCAAGAAGCATTTCACTTCACTACACCTAGGTGTATGTGAATGTGACCAATAAAATACCTTTGATACCTTTGAATAAGTCTTTAACAGCTAATCTCGGGGCTGCCTGCGTAAACTTACCGGGAAAAAGTGCTCCGACCGCGCGGCCTAGGTACTCGCGGTAAATAGCGATCGATATCCGTACGTTTTTCTCCCGTTATCGGGGTCTGAAAACTACCGCTACAGACGGCACTATGTACAGCCTCCCCCCCCCCGCCCCTGCCCGCCCGCGGAGATGATCCGCGGCTCCGCAATCGCGATTCGGCCGCTTATTAATTGAGACCGTGGCTTCACTTTACCGCGAGTACATAGGCCCCGCGATCCGAGCACTTTTTCCCGGTAAGTTTTCGCAGGCAGCTGCGAGATTAGCTGTTAAAGACTTATTACTCTGCAACAGGCTGGCATTAGTGACAATGTGTTATAGTTTAGCCCCTCAATTTCATGAATGAATTAATGGATGAATGAGTAAGTGAGTGAGTGAATGAATGAATAAGGATTGAATGAATGTATGAATGAATTTATTTACATTATAATATGGTGCAATTAATTAAAGTCCATACAGATAGATTTTCATAAATTCAGACTTTAGTCTTACTTTTCATTTAGAGTTGATTCATGGGGGCCTTCTTTGTGTTCCAGCACATCAGCATGGACTTTGAAGTCTTTCTTGCGCTTTAATCCACTTCGCAGCACTTTCTTCGGCCTTTTTAATGCTTTTCCCACTAAATAGAATTACCTGCTGCAAGTTTCCACGACATTTATTCCACAGAACAACAAACCGGAATCTGTGAAGACCCCTCAGCCATTTTGTGTGCTAGCCTGAAACAAAGCGCGTGATTGGCCAACTAGCAGACAACACAATGTTAAACGTGCTTTGATTGGACTAAATAATTCCCGACATTTTTCCGGTTTTTCTCTAATTTAATTTAAAAAAATGTGCAAGTCTTCTTCATATCCAGTTTCAGGGGTGATTTATATAAATATGTTTACACAATATGTGAAAATGTCATGTAGTTTGGTAACTTGGGTCACGAAATCCTATTTCTAGACACATGTTTGATGCTCGGGCCACAGCCTATCCGTTCCACCCGACCCGCAGCCCGCGGAGTGTGGCCGTGGGAGAGTGGTGCGGTCCCGAGGGATGCGCACCTTCGGCCGCATACAACTTGGAGCTTGGGTTCAGATTGCCCAGTCATCTATGGTTTTTGTGGGGAAATGACCCCCACGCTCTCGTCTCCCCCTTATCTCTGCCCTCTTCTCTCTCTCCCCTCTCTCTCTCCCTGCTCTGTCCCTTCTCTCTCCCTTCTCTCTCTCCCCACCCTTCAATCTCTCCCCTGCTCTCTCTCCCCCTCTGTCTCCCTTCTCTATCTCCCCTTCACCCTTTATCTCCCCTCTTCTCTCCCCTACTCTCTCTCCCCTCCTCTCTCTCCCCCTCTCTCCCTTCTCTCTCTCTCCCCCTTCTCTCCCCCCCCCTCACTCTCTCCCTCTCTCTCTCCCCTTCCCTCTTTCTCTCCCCTCTTCTCTCCACCCCCCTCTGTCGCTCCCTTCTCGCTCTCACTTCTCTCTCTCGTCCTGTCCTCAAGACACTTACATTAACTGACCAGATATCTCCATGTGTTTGCCCATGATCAAAACAGAGCGGAAATAGTCATCGAAGTCAGACAACTAGGAACTTGTATCCATCTGGATCTCAGCTCACCAATTGTTCTCGGTCCCTACATTTACCGTTGATGTCCGACTTCTATTTAACTCCTGAAACGTTGTATAACTTCCGAGTTGTCAGAATTCAACGCCATTCAATTCAATTCCATTCACGCATTCAATTCCTCGCTTCGCTCGCATCTATGTGCTGTCAACCTGGTCAAATCATTGCTTTCTAAGTATGTCAAACGTGTGAAACGTGCTCAATGGTCATATGAACCGACAACGGAATAAGGAGATTGTTACTTGCAGCAGCCTAACAAGGCCAGAAACGAAATACACAAAACAATAGAATTGTTGGGAAGAAGCTATCCTAGAACCACGCGGGCACGATTTCATGCTTCGATCGTTGGATTGAAATGAGAGCCTGGCCAGGATGGCGAGGGTCTTTCACGATAGCGGGTGTCTTTTTTGAGGCAGTACCTCCCAGAGATCCCATCGATAATTTGCATTTGTGATGCTGCGGACAGTGTCTGCCATTCTCTATAAACTCCTTCATTCCTGGGCGGTCAAGTTGCGAAATGAGGTTGTAATCCTCCGCGGAATTCACATGTTGATTACTCGAGGCAAAATGTGCAAATGATCATCTTTCATTATCTGTTTGTCTCACGCTGTAGATCAGTGCATGTTCCTTTAACATAGTGACCTCACCACTACTAACCACTTCCCATTGTCTCTAGTATAATTGTAAGGTCCCCACCTCCAGCTCGCTCTCTAGCTCCAGTGATGACCACAGACAGCTATTGCATAGTGTGTGTTAGTGATTGTAATAAACAGTTAGTAAAAGACTCTGTGTAGGATCAAGTCATTTTACATGGTGTCAGAAGTGGGATAACTCTGTTACGAGCTCCTCCCATGGCGATTCAACGGTGTTTTCGCTTTTGGGTGCACCTGCTACGATAACAGATCCCTCTGTGCATGTTACTGTGAATGGCCATTCGTTTTCAGCCAAGGTCGATTCTGGTGCCTTTGCCAACGTTATGTCTGTCAGCCTCTTCAAGCGGATAAGATCTGGTAAGAGAGTTACTCCCGGTGACACCCGCCTTCATGCCTATGGGGGAGATGTTCTGGTTCCAGTGAGGAAGGCAACGCTTATCTGCACAGTTCTTGAGACCTATCGGCCCCTCACCCTCCACCTGCTGGATTCTGCCAACGTCACCCTGTTGGGCGCCCGTGCGTGCCAGGACCTTAGTTTGGTTTCCTTCCACCGCGGAATTCACCTGGTGCAGGCGCCCATGGACCCCCTGGGCGAATACCCCGACCGTTTTGATGACATTCTGGGCAAATTGCCCTGTGACTATAAGATTGTTGTCGACCCGAGTGTCGACTCGGTGATTCGACCGGCCCACGGCGTCTCCTTTGAAATGAAGGGCCGCGTGGAATCTACTCTGCGTGATATGGTGACCATGGGCATCCTCAAGGAGGTGAGCGCTCCCACCAGGTGGGTCTCCACCATGGTCGTCGCTGCCAAGAAGGACAAAAGCGAGATTCGGATCTGCATTAACCCAAAGGACCTGAACCTTGCCATCAAGCGCCCGCACTACCCCATGCGGACGGTAGAGGACGTCGCTGCACAGGTCGGTCCTGCCACTGTCTTCTCTGTCCTAGACGCCAAGAGCTCCTTTTGGCAGATCCCTCTAGGTGAACGCTCCTCATTCCTCACCACCTTCAGCACACCCTTCGGCCGGTTCCGTTTCCTCCGCATGCCGTTTGAGATCAACTCGGCCAGTGAGGTTTTCCAGCGCACCATGGAACAGCTGTTTGCTGGGTTACCGTGCGCCATCATCGTGGATGACATCCTGGTGTACGGGAGGGGCGTCGCTGAGCACGACCTGCACCTCCGCAAAGTCCTCGACAGGGCTCGTGAGATGAATCTCAAGCTCAACCCGAAGAAGTGGCGGTTCCGAGTCCCGGAAGTCACTTACGTTGGCCACGTTTTCAAGGCGGGCGGTCTGAAGCCTGACCCCCAGAAAACATCAGCAGTCACAGAGATGCCTGCTCCTACTGATGTTCCCGGCCTGCAGCGCTTCCTGGGCATGGTCAATTACCTGGGGAAGTTCATACCTGACCTCAGCGAACTGAGTGCTCCCCTGAGGGAACTGATCAAGAAGGTCTCCGCATGGGTCTGGCTTCCGCATCACCAATCGGCGTTCGTGGCTCTAAAGTCCAAGCTCGCCGACACGCCGACTCTGAAATTCTTCGATCTGCACAGACCAATTGTCCTCACTTGCGATGCCTCCAAGTTCGGTCTCGGTGCCGCTTGTCTGCAGCTTTATGACGGCCTGCAGCTACCTGTCTCCTACGCTTCTCGCACCATGACCCCTGCCGAGCAACGTTATGCCCAGATCGAGAAGGAGCTACTTGCTGTGGTGTTCGCTTACTCCAAGTCAAGGACTACATTCTGGGCAACACCTTCACCATTGAGACTGACCACCAGCCGCTGGTCACTATTTTGAACAAGCCTATCCATGTCGCCTCTTCCCGGTTGCAGCGGATGATGCTGCAGCTCCAGCGTTTCACGTTCCGGATTGTGTACCGCAAGGGCAAAGATATGTTTGTGGCCGACACCTTGTCCCGTGCGCCGCTCCCTTCCGTTGCCCGCCACCCATACGAATCGTCTGACCTGATGGTACTCAACGTTAACATTGTTCCTTCCCAGCAGATGCAGTCCCTGATCAAACACACTGCTGGTGATCCTGCCCTGCAACAACTTGCGGACGTTATCCGCCGTGGTTGGCCTGACCGACGCTCTTCCCTGCCGGCTGGTGCCGTGCCCTACTTCCTGGTTCGGGATGAACTGGTGCTGCACGACGGCATGGTGGTGAAGGGTCACAAGGTCGTGGTGCCGGCCGCCCTGCGGGGTCACTATTTTCAGTTTGCTCACAGCGGCCACCCCGGAGTGGAGGCCACTTTGTCCCAGGCCCAGAGCCAATTCTTCTGGCCAGGTATGGCTCAGGACATCCGTGACAGGGTCTCCGCTTGCGCTGCCTGTAACAGTCTCCTGCCTCATCAGCAGCGCCAGCCTCTCCTGCACCAGCCGGCACCCGAGCTCCCATGGATGTCTGTTGCTACGGACCTGTTCGAATGGCGTGGCAAGCACTTCCTGGTCCTGGTGGACTCGTATTCCAGTTGGTTTGAGGTGGATCAGCTACATTCCATCACCTCTGCCGCCGTCATCGGGAAGCTTCGCCGCCACTTTTCCACCTTCGGATCCCCGGTGACCCTCCAATCGGACAACGGCAGCCAGTTCTCCAGCGCTGAGTTCCGTGCCTTTGCTGCCCGTTGGAACTTTCGCCACATCAACAGCAGCCCTGAGTATCCGCAGAGCAACGGCCTTGTGGAATGGGCCGTCCGCATTGCCAAGGAGCTGCCGGAACACTGCCGCCTTTCCCATTCCGACTTCTACCTTGCCCTGCTCAACCTCCGCAACATTTCCTGCGACCCCGCGCTCGGTTCACCTGCCCAGCGCCTCATGTCCCGCACCACTAGACCACCTCTCCCAGTCTCACAACAGTCCCTCAAACCCTCGGTCCAGAACCCTGCCACTGTCACGGAGCGCATCATCGAAAAGCAAGCCATCCAGAAGCGCTCCTTTGACAAGTCGGCCCGGCCGCTTCCACGACTGTTCCCGGGCCAGGTGGTTCGGATGCAGTCCCCATCCGGGCACTACCGGCTGGCCGTAGTGGTTGGTAATGCCGGCTCTCCCCGGTCGTACCTCGTCGACTACGAGGGCGCTATCTACCGTCGGTTTCGCCAGCACCTCCTGCTCGACAACGAGCCTACTCCGCCTCCCGCGGACCCGTTCCAGCCACCCATCCCTTCCACTTTGCCCGAAGCTCCGCCAGCCCCTGTCACTCCTCGCATGCCGCGGAAGCTGCCCTCCCAGCTCTTTATGCCCCGCTCTCACAAGCCTCTTTCCCCTGCCTCGCCTACCAGCTTGCCCGTCTCCCCTCGCAGTTCTCCTCCTTCTCCTGTCCTTTCACCGCCCAGCTCTCCCACCGCTGTCACTGCCTCCGTCCCTTCTGCTCCTGCGGTTGATGGGGAAAGCGGGTTGCGCACCCGCTCTGGCCGGTTGGTCAAGCCGCCTGTCCGTTACGGGGAGCTCGCTTAGCTGTGTTATGACACCTTTAACTGTTCCCGGCGCGGTTTGTAATCCTAGCGTATGAGCCGTGGTCGCTCTGTGTATTGCCATGCTTTTGTTTCTAAGAGGAGGGATGTAGATCAGTGCATGTTCCTTTAACATAGTGACCTCACCACTACTAACCACACCCCATTGTCTCTAGTATAATTGTAAGGTCCCCACCTCCAGCTCGCTCTCTAGCTCCAGTGATGACCACGGACAGCTATTGCATAGTGTGTGTTAGTGATTGTAATAAACAGTTAGTAAAAGACTCTGTGTAGGATCAAGTCATTTTACACGCGCCTTTTGCATTTTCATCTCTGGCCTCTGTTCAATCATCCGCCAACCAAAACCACCGTCAACCTGCATCCGCCTGTCACTTGCCCGGCTTTGGCGAGCCCCTCGTCTCTCCCAGCTCCTCGCCCCCGCCCACGTCTCTCCCAGCTCCTCTCCCCCGCCCACGTCTCTCCCAGCTCCTCGACCCCGCCCACGTCTATCCCAGGTCCTCGCCCCCCTCCTTCCCAACCAGCCTGAGTTGGGGTGCTGACCCGAAATGACGCATATTTATATTCCCCAGGAATGCGCCCGGAATTACTGCAACACCGTGTCTATGCGAAAAGTAATATTAGGTATGTTGCAAAACGTACCTGAAGCGTCGCTGAAAATCTGTCCCAGCCCGTGCGCTCGATTTTGGCGCCATTTAGAGGGGGCCGGTTTAAAACGCGATTTTGCCTAGGCTGTTCAAATCGAGTTTTTTCAGCCTAGTTAATTATTAACGAATAATCGCTGGAAGATTCCCTCGCTTGAACTATTATTAGTTTTAAGAGCTTTATTTAATTGCTATAGTAGGTTAAACATTGACCAGCGAGTTCACAGGATTCCACTAGAAAGCTGATTTAAATGGACTTTAATTTACAGCAATTGAACACTAAATTCCTTCCATTTGGCCTATAAATTAATGTAAATGAGATTTAAAAATCATTTTTTATTGTGAATTATTTGTGAATATTATTTGGACACTTAGGCTATTTAAAAATGTTAATCATTTATTAAGAAATGGATAGATGTTTAGATCTAGTAATTGAAGTTTGGAATTAGCTACAATTAGGTAACTAACTAATTCTATGCTTTAATTTCAGGTTATCCAAGTAAGATTATTTTATATTTGTTTTAGAATGCTTCAATCTATGATAACTGAAAATTTCATTAATTTTTAAGAAGGTTGTGGGCTTTTGACTGTCCACGATCACAGCTTTTTAGTTGTCCATAGAACATCAATAGGGAACGAGATGCAAATTTCCGAGTATGAAAATGGTCATAACTTTTAAATACTTGAGATATGAAAGTGAATTAGGTGTCAAATTAAACTTATTTTTATTGTTTATCTGATGGGATAAATTGCAGACTTGATTTTTAAAATCTCAAAATTTTGTAACATTGCTAGTAATATCATTTACGAATCATTTGTTTCATAATGAATATTCAAACATCATCAATTTCTATCACATCTGTCCGCGAAACAGAAGCGATCTTATTTAAATGGACCTTGGTTGCCGGCTGCAATCCCAGTGGGCCAATGATGCGATTTGCAAGAGCACACATATTGCTGATTCTGATTAACAATACATTGAGCACAACCCACGATCACTAACGGAATATATTGTAAGGATGTTCTCCAGATACAGATGTCCGTAGACCTTCACATTGAAGACCCTCTTTAGCTCAATACTCTCTCGGAACCACCATTCTATATAAAACATATAAGACAGAGGAGGATAGCACAGGACTAGGCCCTTCCACCCTAACTGTCGAACATGATGACAACATAAACCAATCTCGTGTTCCTGAACATGAACATGAATATATCCAAAAGCCTCTTCAATGCCACGTTGTCATATGTCTCCACCATCTCATCTGGCAGTGCGTTCCGGGCTCCCACCACTCTCAGGAGTCATGTGTCATGTGTTTATTGATTAGAAAACCATGTCGAGTTGTTTGTGAGAAGGACCAGATTGGCGCCCAAATTGCTGTTATGCTTTGCATACGAGCACAGGGGGATATGATCAGTGAATCCACAGGTTTCTACAAAAATGATGCTATGGTTTACAGTCAGGAAATAATTATTAGTTGCAGGATGATATTCATCACTTGGTAAAATGGCTGAACAGGGGCAGGTAGAAGATAATGCTGACAATTGTGTGGTGATGTTTTTTACACACAGAGTGGTGAATCTGTGGAATTCTCTGCCACAGAGGGTAGTTGAGGCCACTTAATTGGCTATATTTAAGAGGGAGTTAGATGTGGCCCTTGTGGCTAAAGGGATCAGGGGGTATGGAGAGAAGGCAGGTACAGGATACTGAGTTGGATGATCAGCCATGATCATATTGAATGGCGGTGCAGGTTCGAAGGGCCGAATGGCCAACTCTTGCACCTATTTTCTATATTTCTGTGTTTCTATGATGTATGTTGGAAGGACAAACAACCACAGGCCGTTCACAATTTGTAGCTTTACGTATAGTTATGATAGGTACAGGGAATATGGGGAGCCATTGGAGAGGGTGCAGGCGAGGACAGATTGCTGCCCAGTTTAGAGGTTATGGGATGTGAGAGATTTGACGGAGTTGCCTCATTAAACTGTAACACAAATCTCACTTTCACCTGGGACCCACTTGCGCTCTGATTGACAGCTCATAATGGCAGACAGAAAGATTCGTCTCAACGAGCAGTCTTGAATTTATCAAAGAAGTGCGTTACTTCAAGGCCTTAACAGTACATACTACGAAACACTGAGAGTACCAGGCGTGTTAATGATTCAAAGCATCTACAGCTTGTATATATCCGGTGACACAATGGTTACACGCGGATTGTTTATAATAATGAATCAGTGATCAATGTGGCTAAACATCTGGCTGTGCGAGCCAACTGCTCTTGCACCGGGCCGCCAGATTTCACCTTGACCTTGGTTAGAGTGAAATTGGTTATTTGTGATCATACTGTATGTCAGGAAATTACTGTGTTTGTGAAGGGTCCCGACCCGAAACCTCGCCTATTTATAGATAGTCACAAAACGCTGGATTAACCCAACTGATCAGCAGCACATATTGAGAACACTGATAGGTCCCTTTTCGGGTCGGAAACCTTATTCGGTCCGTAGAAGTTTCCAAAAATGTCCTATCTATGTTGTCGAGAGATGCTGCCTGACCTGGTGAATTTCTGCAACATGTTGTGTCAATCTTCGGTATTAACCATCTACTGTAGTCACAATCTATGTTTCCCAGAGACGCAGCCTGACCCGCAGATGTACTCCAGCATATTGTGCATGCTTTACTTAAACGAACATCTGCAGGTATCTGGGTTAAAGTTGGTGAGATTCCTTTATTTTCATTCAAACTATATATTTGGAAAAAATTGGGTACCTTGCAGTCATGACAGAAAATAAAGTAACAGAACACACAATGGACACAGTTTAACACAAACACTCATCAAAGTGAATCTTCAGACACGTTCTCACTGTGATGGAAGGCAAAAAGTTTTAACGTCTTTTATCTGCCTTCCTTGTTTTCCCTCTGCGTTGAAGCGATCCAGGCTTTCGATGTTGGCTCCCCCGCCGGGTGATGGTAAGCCCCGCGGCCGAATCCAAGCTCCACGAACGGGCCGATTCAAACTGCGCGGCCCGGGGCGGAACAAGCTGCCACCCTCCAGTCCAGTGGGCGAGGCTGTTATTGTGGGAGTTCCGGTGAATCGGTCACCAACCTGGGACCTGCGAGCTCCCGATGCTGTCGTCCACTGGACCCGCGGCCGAAGCCTCCGGGGCCACGAAGTCGGGCCGCAGCGACAGCGACACAACAGCCCCGAAATCGGCCAGCTTCGCGATGGTGAGTCCGGGCTCTGCCTCCGGAGCCTCAAGGTAGGTCCAGTTCGAGGCCGCCAGCTCCACTATTAGGCCTCAGTGCAGACGGCGACGTAGACGGAGATACGACAAAGAAAATGTCGCATGCATCCCCTTGAAGGAAAAGGTTAAAACAAGTTTCCCACCTCCCACACATACACAACTAAAATTAAACTAAAACATACATCTAACAAGGCAAATGAAAACACAACAAAAGAAAAGACAGACGGACTGCAGGCGAGCTGTAGTTACATTCGCAGCGTCTGCAGTAAATTACCCGTCACACAATTAGTTGCAGATGTAATTCTAGCAAGATATCTATCCTGATAATTGCTATGATGTGAACGTTCTGTAAATACCCCATTATCAGTGTGCGGATGTTGCAACTGCAGACTCCTCCTCGTGATTCTGCCCTCTGATGCTGGGTGGATTCCGCGTGGTCTCCCTGCCGCCGCAATATCGTGGCTACAAGATCCCCTCGACATCCCAACCACGCTATTGGTTGACAGAGTAAATAGCTTCCATGATCCGGCCCTGTTGACACCGGGCTGTTGTAGCATCAGTGGTCATTTGAGTGCAATTTAAATGAATACATTGAATATTTAGGAAGATTTAGATGCAATAACACAATGTAGAAGAAGATTTACTTTCGAAAGGAATTTTCTGATTCACCGGGACATTACGGACACTTTATTGATTTGAACAACAAAACGAATGGGCTCTTAATCACGTATTTAAATTCCTCCCTGAAGTTTTTCTGGGACACCCCATAAATAAAGGTGTTTGTGCAAGCACACAGGGCCCTCAGCATGTATCCGGACAGTTCTGCAATTGTAAATAGGTCGCTGTAATCTGACCCCAAAAGATGAACGTCGAGGAAGTTTACACTCATGAAACACACGAAGTTCACCATCCACAGTAGTATGAAGTCACGGGATATGGCCAGCAATAGAATGATGGACTTCTGTCGGTTCTCCACCTCTTGATCTGCGCCGCTCCCGGCTTTGTTGTCTTGTCGGTGGCCACCCCTCACTCTATTAGCGTGTATAATGTGTTTGATTGTCAGGGCGTTGAGTAGATTAGTAACATTGTAACATCACTGGGGTTACAATGGTTTCCATGACCGAAACTGCTGCCCCTAGAGGTGAGGTGTAGACCTCTGATGGTACCCAACAGTACCAAGCCACGTTGTCAATTATGTATAGAGGTGCGAGGTAAATATACACTGGAACATTTTGAATAATACTCAAGATACACGTTACTGTTATCACCACAGCCGCAGTATCTCAGTGCAATATTTAGCTCGTAAACTCTGATTACAAATAGCGATAAATCGATCGAAGGTGAAAGTCACCGTTAGCCAGACAGAGCAATCAATGGAAATACAATTAAACAAAATACGCAGCTTACAAATGTGAGATAAGTTGAGGAATGAATACGGATAATATGCACCGGACATCTCTGAAATAATTACCTCGAAGATCAGAACCATTAGATCAGCGGCGGCCATGGACGCTAGGGCGATGCATTTGGTGAGACCACACTTTCCCCGGGAGAGAATGACGATTGCCAACAGGTTAGCTGTGGAGAAGACGAAATTAAAACCAATGACCATCTTTCAATGTTGCAGGAGCACGTTAATTTGCCATATCACCATTCGAAAGTGAGTGGATTATATGATATTGTATCTCGCATCGAGGTGTTCGGCAGGGGAATGGCCACCCGGACATTCCTCGGTATCAATCACATACTGATTTCAGGATGCGCATGGGAATGCTGCATCCAAATAACGCCCCTGTTAACATGACCGGATTTGCCTCATAACGCGTACCGTTTTATCATCGTTTTCCATCAAAGGAAATTGAGAGCAGTAACGCTGCTTCCTGTTTAGCTCCAGCGTCGCAGGTTCGATACTGATTAATGTTATTGTTTGTGGGGAATTTGCACCTTTTACCCGTGTTCACGCTGACATGCCTGCTTGACTGATTGTTTGGTTCAATGTCTTCCCTGCCATTCGATGCCTCGCCTTCAATGAATTCCATTCAATGCCTTGTCTTGCTTTCAATGCTCGGTCTTGCCTTCCCATCAATGTCTTCCCTTAACTTCAATGGATTGCATTCAATGTCATGCCTTGCCTTGTCTTCAATGCCATGCCATTAATGGCTTGCCTTGCATTTAATGCATTGCCTTCGATGCCTCCCCTTGCGCTGCGCCAAAGCCTTGCCATAAAAGCCTCTTGCTTTGCCTTCAATACCTTGCCTTACCTTGCCATTCATTGATTGATTGATTGATTGATTGATTGATTGATTGATTGATTGATTGATTGATTGATTGATTGATTGATTGATCGATCGATTGATCGATCGATTGATTGATACAGCATGGTCACAGTTCACCGGCACACCTAGGCCGTCCGAAAACCCGTTCATACCAGTTTACAACCCGCTCATACCAGTTCCAGAGCAGTGGAACAATTACGAAATCCAGTTTACCTTCAAACCAGGACGGGTTGAACGACGGCAGCGGAGCCGAGGGGCCGAATGGCCTACTTCTGCACCTACTTTCTATGTTTCTCTGTTGCTATTAGTAAAAGTCTCAATTTTGAAACGTGAGGTCCAAAATGATTCTAGTACCCCCATCCTTTTTTGTTCTAGAGAAAATACTAGATACAAACTGATGGTTTTGATAAATTGTTTTCTCTATTACCCCTTTTTTACTCAAAATCTCTATTTCTATTTGAATTCTTCTCATCTCTTATTTAGAGAGGGAATACATTCTTTTTGGAGTTTGTTGTGTAGGGGGATTTTCATTCTGGTAAAATTTAATTCTAAACCCCTTAGTACTGCACAGTATATATGCATCAGATGTTATTAGTTTCCATTCTTTTAAAAATAATTGCAACCTACCCCCAACTTTTAAGTAGGACACATCTGATATGTTTCTTTCAGAACCAGAGCCACCTACCTCAACGTTTACTGGAGTCACTTTTTGTACCTTGCCCCTTGTGGAAATACCATGACCTCCACGTCCTGGGGTTGTATGTCCAAATATTGTATGTGAGTACGAGCGACTTGTTCCTTCACCAGTTCCCCTTCGGTATGGATATTCCCTTCTAACTGTGCTGCCAAACATCGGTCCTTTCATCATCCCGATGGTTTTTGATTCTTCGTTGAGAACATTTAGTTTTTTGGCAAGCTCTTCTCCAAAGAGTAAATTTGGCAATTGTATATTAGATGGTTTACAGAGCCCTGTAAACTTAGGATGTATGTTAGGTCTTATCACAGTTTTACAAATACAGTTTATTTCAAAATGTGCATTACACATCATTCCCATTACAACCTGTTGTGCCATTGTCACATTTCCTTCTTCCATATCTTTGGCAAATGCCGCAATACTTGACCCAATCAATCTTAATACCCGCTGTAATCTCATTTCTTGAGCTCTTGCTGCAATGCCCATATACTTCCACACTTATTTGTTAACAGCTGGCACACCTAGCAGAGCACAGTTCTGCGGGATTTCATATTTGTTCATACATTCATCCATTGTTGTATCTTCTGATTGATGGGAAAGCAGGTAATTTATACTCTGCTATTTCCTCTGGAAGAGGTTGTCCCTTGTGTCTGGGACTATAGAACTTTTGGGCCAGCTCTGGCATTTTTCTTTTTTGCATTGGGTTCTGGCCTTCAACTGGTTCATTGTCAGAGTATTCTGGATATTCCTCCTCATAATGGGTTTCACCTGGATATTCATCATCAGGTATTTCATGCGATGGCTCTATTATAGGCCGACGCTTTTTTTGTCCCTCTTTGGGGTACATCAAGCTCTTCATTTGAGCTGTATATTGACAGCCCACTTTTGGGTGCTGCTCCATATTCTAGATCTCCTGTAGACCAACGCCTGTATTATCTTTCAGACATTTCTGGTGCTGACTCCTTGTCAGGTCAGCCCATATATTCATCTTTATCATCAGGCATTTCGGTCGCTGGCTCAAATCTGGGCCAACGTTTCCCAGAACCTCTTCTGGGTGTTCCACGTGGTTGCTCTTTAAGCCCGCGTCTTGGATACTCCTTCTGGAGTTTGTTTTACCCTTGGGGAATTCCAGTTTATAAATTCTACAGTTCAGACTCCTCGGAGTCTTCTAGGCCTGTTATTTCTTTATGGCCTTGCTCCCTATGGGAGTTTCAACGGGACTTTTCCCCTCCCGTGTAAAATAGTTATTTATTTACAATTGACTTTTTAGTTGGGCGCCCGCTACTCTCAGACACTTTGTCTTATTGAGTGCTTACTGCAGTGCGCTTACTATTCTTCCTCCCACCTTTCTCCATACATAAGACTTGCCTGTGTCTCTCCACGCAGTCTCCTAAGAAAAGCAACCTGAAAGTAAAAGTAGAAATACTTACGATCAGGGTTTCCTTCACTCACCGCTTAGAGGAACCACACCTCCCACCGTGGTCGCAGCGCAATGCGTGTGACGAGATGACGCGCATGCGCCTGGACGGCCTTCTTCACGTCGTCACTCACGTGACTCCGAAGTAAAATAATTTATTTAACTTCACGATACAAAAACCAAAAAAACCAAAACCGCGGTGACATACCCAACACCATGATACAAAATCATCAAACAACTATTTTACAAATATTCTAATCACCATTACACAACCCCGGTAAACGGGCAAGCATCTGGCTCTGGCAAAGCCCTCTTCCGCCTGGCGCCGTGACTCGTGGATGGCCAGCTTGGCCGTGTTTAAACCCCATGGTCCTGTGGCCGACAGCGCTATATTTAGAACCACGGCGCTGCAGCCGGTAGCGCTTGGTTTAAAACCCCGCGCATTTTGACAGCGCTCGGTTTCAACCTTTCGCGTCAAGTCTGCAGCGCTGTGTGCATTGTTTTACGCGCCATGTCTGCAGCTGATAGCAGATTGTTTCCGGTGGGGTGAGTGCCATGCGGTTCTGTCGGTGCGAATACTTCAGCTGATAAATCTGTGATGCCTCTTTTACTCCACTCAGGGTGTCTCCCGTCTCATTGGCTATTTCTTCCATGACTGAAGCCATGTTAATTATTTCCCGTGCCAGCTTCGCAGTATCATAGGAGGGAAATGCAACAGCCCAGAACCACTCGGCCTCCAGTTGACGTATCGTGAACCGAGCATCGCGCCGCCGACTCTCCGTACACCGGGCTGCACCCGCCGAGCTCTTCACCGACGCCCTGTATCGATAACGCGATGTTGTAACCGGCGGGTCGAATCTGCCTCATGCAGTCGGGACTCAGGAACTCCGGCCCGGCCTGGCCGAGTGGATCCAACCCCATAGAAGACGTCGGATGTCGAATCTGTGGGTTTGTATCTCGGCTCCGCGGCGGCGTAGGCTGGACGTTCCGGTACGCATCAACTCGTCGCATCAGCCGCTGTGGATATCGCGGTCTCCGGGCATCTCACAGCCGACCGGGATTTCAGGAGGTTCCCGGCAGCGGTACATACACTCGGTCATGTCACCAGTTGAAGATTCTCGGCCCGATCGGGGGCCACCGACTCTTCTGGTGTTTCCAAACACGGTGCAGCAACCGCCGAGCTCCCCGCCGAAACCCCGTGCTGAAAACAGAATGTTGGAACCGGCGGGTGGAATCTGCCGCCTGCAGCCAGGGTTGTGGATCTCCGGCCCGGCCAGTCCGGCTGCATCCACCCCCATAGCCGACTTCCAAGGCCCAATTTGCGGGCCTGTATCTCAGCTCCGCGGCGCCTTGTGCTCGCCGTTTGGGTGCTCATCGACTAGTCGCGGAAGTCCGCGTTGGAGAGCCGGGTCGCCGGGCTCTACCGATGTATCGCGATTTCGGCAGATTTCCAGGCAGCGGTACTCACGCCACTGATCACCGGTGGAGTAGTCGCCGCACGGTCGAGGGGAAGCCGAGTCTTCCTGTGTTTCCTAACACCGGGCTGCATCCGCCGAGCTTCCCGCCGAAGCCCCGTGTTGAAAACGCAATTTTGCAATCGCGGGACGAAGCTGCCGCCTGCATCCAGAACTCTGAAACTGCAGCCCGGTGAGAACGTGTGGATCCATCCCCATAGAACACATCCGAGGCAATAGACAATAGACAATAGGTGCTGGAGAAGGCCATTCGGCCCTTCGAGCCAGCACCGCCATCCAATGTGATCATGGCTGATTATCCACAATCAGTACCCCGTTCCAGCCTTCTCATCTTAACCCCTGACTCCGCTAATTTTAAGAGCTCAATCTAACACTATCTGGAAATAATCCACAGAACCGGCCTCCAGAGAATTACTCGCAACTGTGTGAAAAAGTTTTTCCTCAACTCCGTTCGATATGGCTTACCACGTATTCTTAAACTGTGGCCGCTGGTTCTGGACTCCCCCAACATTGGGGTCATGTTTCCTGTCTCTAGCGTGCTCAACCCCTTAATAATCTCAACCCCACAATAACCAAGCTGACCTCCCGGTGGCTCAGCACTTCAACTCCCCCTCCCACTCCGTCTCCGACCTCTCTGTCCTGGGTCTCCTCCATGGCCACAGCGAGCAGCACCGGAAATTGGAGGAACAGCACCTCATATTCCGTTTGGGGAGTCTGCATTCCGGGGGCATGAACATCGAATTCTCCCAATTTTGTTAGTCCTTGCTGTCTCCTCCCCCTCCTCAGCCCCCCTGCTGTCTCCTCCCATCCCCCAGCCTTCGGGCTCCTCCTCCTTTTCCCTTTCTTGTCCCCGCCCACCCCCGTCCCCGATCAGTCTGAAGAAGGGTTTCGGCCCGAAACGTTGCCTATTTCCTTTGCTCCATAGATGCTGCTGCACCCGCTGAGTTTCTCCAGCTTTTTTGTGTAACCTGCGATTCTCCAGCATATGAAGTTCCCTCTTAAACCCTTAATAATCTTATATGTTTCAATAAGATCCCCTCTCGTCCTTCTAAACTCCTGAGATCACAAGCCCAGCCGCTCCGTTCTTTCATCATATATCAGTCCCGCCATCCCGGAAATTAACCTTGTAAACCTACGCTGCACTCCCTCAATAACAAAAATTACCTTCTTCAAATTAGGAGACCAAAACTGCACACAGTACTCCAGATGTGGTCTCACTAGTGCCCTGTACTACATCAGGAGAATCTATTTGCTCGTATGCTCAACTCGTCCTGTTATGAAGGCCGACATGCCGTTTGCTTTCTTCGCTGCCTGCTGTACCTGCATGCTTACTTTCAGTGACTGATGAACAAGGACCACCAGTTCCAGATGTACTTCCCTTGTTCCCAACTTGACACCATTTAGATAATAATGTGCCTTCCTATTTTGCCACCAACGTGGATGACTTCACATATATCCACATTAAACTGCATCTGCCATGCATTTGTCCACTCATCCAACCTGTCCAAGTCACCCTGCATCCTCATAGCATCCTATTCCTAGTTCACACTGCCACACAGCCTTGTATCATCTGCAAATTTGCTAATGTTACTTTAAATATTTAATATGCATTGTAAATAGCTGCGGTCGCAGCACCGAGTCTTGCGGCACCACACTAGTCATTGCCTGCCATTCTGAAAAGGACCCGTTAATTCCGAACCCTTTGTTTCCTGTCCGCCGAACAATTTTCTATCCATGTCAGTACTCTACCCCCAATACAATGGGCTCTAATTTTGCCCACTAATCTCCAATATGGGACCTTATCAACTGATTTCTGAAATTCCAGGTACACTACATCCACTAGCTCTCCCTTGTCCATTTTCCTAGTTACATCTTCAAAAAATTCCAAAAGATTATTCAAGCATGATTTCCCCTTCGTAGATCCATGCTGACTCGGACCGATCCTGCTACTGCTATCCAAATGTGCCGCTATTTCATATTTTATAATATACTCCAGCATCTTCCGCTCGACAGATGTCAGGCTAACTGGTCTAGAATTCCCTGTTTTCTCTCTGCCGCCTTTCTTAAAAAGTGGGATAACATGAGCTATCCTCCAATATGCAGAACCTATCCTGAATATATAAAACATTGGAAAAGGATCGCCAATGCGTCCACGATTTCTAGAGCCACTTCTTTAAGTACCCTGGGATGCAGACCATCAGGGCCTGCGGATTTATCTGCCCTCCGTCCCATCAGTCTACCCAACACTATTTCCTGCCTCATGTGAATCTCCTTCAGTTCTTCCGTCAGGCCAGTTTATCTGGCCACTAGTACATCAGGAAGGTTGTTTGTGTCCTCCTAAGTGAAGACGGATCCAAAGTACCTGTTGAACTCATCTGCCATTTCCTTGTTCCTCATCATGAATTCACAATTTTCAGTCTTCAAGGGTCCAACTATTGTCTTAACTATTTTTATACTCTTCACATACCCAAAGAAGCTGTTCCTATCCTCCTTTATATTCTTGGCTAGCATATCTACGTACCTCATATTTTTTCCCAATATTGCCTTTTTAGTTATCATCTGTTACTCTTTAAACATTACCCAATCATCTTACCTCCAGCTCATCTTTGCTATGTTGTGCTTCTTCTCTTTAATTGTAATACTGTCCTGACTTCCCTTGTCAGCCACGGTCGCCACTTACTCCACTTGGAATCGTTCATCTTTGAACTGAACCGATCCAGCACCTTCTGTATTATTCCCAGAAAATACCAGCCATTGTTGTTCCACTATCATCTCTGCTAGTGTATCTTTCCAGTCAACTTTGGCCAGCTCCTCCCTCATGGCTCCATAGTCTCCTTTATTGAACTTTAAAACTAACACCTCCGATTTACCCTTCTCCCTCTCCAATTTTAGATTAAAAATGACCATATTATGGTCACTACATGTTCATGGCTCCTTAACATCAAGTTCCTTTATCAAATCCGGTTCACTAACACTAAATCCAGAATTTACTTCTCCTTGGTAGGCTCCAATACAAGCTGCTGTATAAATCCAGCATGGAGGCACACTACAAATTGCCTTTCTTGGGGTCTTGTACAAACCTGATTTTCCCAGTCTACCTGCATATTGAAATCTCCCATAACAACCACCGCATTACCTATACTACATGCCAATTTTAACTTGATTCTATATCCCGGTTGCTGTCTGGGGGGCTGTAGATAAGTCCCATAATTTTACCCTTGCAATTCCTTCGTTCTATCCACACTAACTCCACATCTCATGTTTCAATGTCACCCCTTGCAAGGGACTGAATTTCATACCTCACCAACAGCCCTACTCCACCCCCTCTGCCCACCCGTCTGTCTTTACGATAGGAAGTATATCCTTGAATGTTCAGTTCCCAGCCCTGGCTCTCTTGCAGCCATGTCTCTCTAATTCCCACAACATCATACTTGCCAATTTCTAACTGAGCCTCAAGCTCGTCCACTTTATTTCTTATACTTCGCTCATTCACATACAACACTTTGACCTCGGTATCCCCCCCCCCTCGCACAGCTCGCAATCGGCCATGCCCTTACCCTCTTATCCCTTCTAGAACTTCCCATCCCTTTAATTCGAGAATCGTTTGTAATTTTTCCTGTACTCACTTCCCCTTCAACACCATACTCCCAAGTTGTCAATCCCTCCCCCCCCCCCCCTCCCCACCCCCACCCCACTATTTAGTTTAAACACACACGTGGAGCACGAGCAAACCTGCCTATCAAAATGCCGAACCCCCTCCAGTTAACAGGTAACCCGTCCCTCTTGTACAGGTCATCCCTAACCCAGAAGAGAACCCAGTGGTCTATACATCTAAATCCTTGCTCCATGCACCAGCCCCACAGCCACACATTCAGATCCCCTGTCCTCGTTAGCACGAGGTACTGTAAGCAATCCAGAGATAAACACACTAAGGTCTCGCTGTTCAACCTTGTTCCTAAGTCTCTGAACTCGCGTTGTAGAACCTCCCCCCCTCTTCTCGCCGATGTCGTTTGTGACTACGTGCAGAACTACTGCCGGCTGTTCACCTTCTCTCTCGAGGATGTTCTGAATTTGGCTCGTGACATCTTCAACCCTGGCACCAGGAAGGCAATAGACCATCCTTGCGTCTCGTCTACCGCCACAGAATCTCCTGTCCGCAACCCGGACAACGGAATCACCCACCATTAGGGCTCTTCCCGACGTCGGTCTCGTAGGTCGAGTCCCATTTCTAAGATTGGAGCCACCGACGTGTTCGCCGCTCGGACTGGAAGCGTCGTCTCACCGACAGTTCTCAACAGGTCGTACCTGTTTCCATTAGGCACAGCCAGCTGGGTATCCTGCACTCCACCGGTGCCACCCATTCTCTCAGTCGAACACCTTAGTTTTTTCCCGTATCCTTGGCGTGAGAACCTCACTGTCGGTCCTGTCCAGGAAACGCAGTTTTTTTCCGAATGGCCCTGAGGTCATCAAGCAACTTCTCCAGTGTCCAAACACGGTCCTTTATAAGCTGAACCTGGACACACTTGCCACAGTTGTAGTAGCCAGAGGCTTCATCCGTGTCCGTGGACTCCCACATCCTTCAAACATCCTACTGTCTCACCTTACACCTCATGTGTTCACCGCGTCCCTTCCTCTCCAGCGCTTTGCGTAGTCTCCTCTCCTCAGCCTCCTCACTGAAGACTGTCGAGCCAAAGACTCACAAATCCCTCACCTCTGACCCACCATTCCCACGGGTTTCAGCCAATATGTTCTTCTCCCTGATTCTCTTTCATTGCTGCTTCTCCGAGATCCACGTAACCACGGAGCCTGGGACATTTTGCGATGATCGCCAATGAAGTAGCTCCGACCGCGAGACCTGTGCACTTTAACACCTTGAAGCAACGGTCTCCGGTTAGAAGAGGCCGACTCAGGTGATCCATGCCGCAGAGTGTTCCGATACTTCCCGATGAAGGAGTTACGATCATCCCAATGAGAGGGCTTGACAGCGGACCGTGGACAGCGGGTCGTGCGGTGGGTTCCGACCACGGGTGAACTATGGAGGAAGATGACTGAACTTTATTGCTTTCCATGATAGTGAGGAATGTGGATTCCGCTGTGGTGGATGTTTTTGTTAAACTAGTGAGCAGAGTGTTCTTTCTCTGCAGCCCTGGTCACTGAGCGTGAATTGAGACCAACAGCGTTTTCATTTACTTTAGAGATAAAGCGGGGAAACTGACCCATTGGCCCACCGAGTCTGCACCGTCCGCACCGACCAGCGATTGCTGAACACTAACGCTACTCCTCCACATTAGGGACAATTTACACTTGTACAAAGCAGGAAACCGAAGATCTCGGAGAAAACCCAGCGTTCACGGAGATAACCTACAAACTCCCTACAGATCGCTCCCGTAGTCGGGATCGAACCCGGGTCCCTGGCGATGTAAATTGCCCCACTTGCCCCACTTGAAATTATTCACCAAGGGTTGGCCACTGTTTCCATAGAAGCGATTATTGTGGAGAAAGTTGGAGCCCACAATGGTCCATTGTTGGCTTGCAGAAGTTGACAACGAGTGGATACAAATCGTATACAAATCGTGAAGCTCAACAGGACAACTGTGAGACTAGTTTGACGACTTTGGTGTGGCAGGGGCGGAGAGAGATGGGATTCAAGTGTTCCTTGAAGTTGGAGAACTGAGTATTCATACCAATGTTGTAAGCTTCCCTAGCAAAATATAAGGTGCTGTTCCTCTAATTTGCAGTTGACCTTACTCTAACAGTGGAGTAAAGCCCATGATAGAATGGTTAGTATGGAATGGGACAGGGAGATAAAGTGTTTGGCAACGGGAGATCGAATACGCCAAGGCGGACTGAGTATAGATGTTCGGCATGTCTGTACAGGAATGCGGTAGGTGACTGAACTAACTGGAAATAAAGCGCGTCCGTCACTAAACGTCACTATTAAACACGATAAACGACTTGGTTTGGATTGTGAATGATATATAGGGACGGGAACTATTTTACCCTCATTATCCAGTCTTACACCATCAACACTCATCAAGATGTTGCGAAGTTCGACCAGATTCCACCGAAGCGGCTTCAGGTATCTAAGCCAATTTAGTATCTCCTCCTGATCCTGATGTTCCATCACATCCGCCGTTGAATAATCTGTACATCCTGTAACTTGCAGTCATGTACTTTCTATGGGTTGATAACCAGAACTGTGCGCTCAACTCCAGCTGTGAACTAAGTGTTTTATCAATGTGTTGGAAGGAACCGAAGATAGATACAAAATGCTAGGATAACTCAGCAGAACAGGCAACATCTCTGGAAAGCAGTAATGCGTAAAGTTTCTGGTCGAGACTCTTCTTCAAACTCAGTCTTTTATGATGTTGCACGATACCATCAGTGATCTCATGTTCTATGCTGCAGCCACTGTTGGCAAGTATCTCATAGATTCATATACCGTGAAAACAGGTCTTCTGTCCCAACCTGTCCACACCAACCAGAATGTCCTATCTGTGCTAGTCCCACCTGCCTGCATTTGGCCCATATCCCTATCAACCTGTCCTATCCACGTACTTGTCATAATGTATTTTAAACATTGTGATACCACCTTACTCAACGACCTCCTCCGGCAACTCTTTCCATACACCCACCGCTCTTTGTCTATTAAAAGCTACCCATTAGGTCCTATTAAATCAACCCCTCCCTTTCTTCTTAAACCCACGTCCTCTGGTATTTGGTTCTCTGTGCGTTAGCCTGATCTATTCCTCTCATGATCTTATACTCCTCTATAAGACCAGTACTCATCATCCTGCGCTCCAAGGCTGACATGCCACCTTCACCACCTTATGGTTGCTACTTTCACGTTCCATGGATTTATACGCCAATACTTCCCTGCATTACCCCATAAGGCATCATAAATGACTGTGTATGTCGCGTCCTTATTAGTTCTCACAAAGTACATCACCAGGTTCATATCAGGATTGCATTCCAATTATCAGTGCGCAACTTATTCCTCCCTCTGCTGATAAATAACTTAGAACATAGAATGCTCGTATAATGGCACTTTATTTGTGGCTGCAGGAGTCAGTACTTTAGCTATCCTAAGAAATCACACGCATAAATTCATTTGCAGGATAAATGACTAAAAATGTAATTATCGTGGCCTTGTCAAACATAAAGGATAGCACTACACGCTACGAATCCCAGCTGTGGAGACACTGGTGGCGTTGTCTCGTTGAAGGATATTGATCATTATTTTAATATGGATTTTTAACTTATGTATTGTGTTTTTCGTTTTAATATTTTTATTATTTTATACATTTTTTTAACAATACAGAACAAAACAAACAAAAAATAAAAAAATAAAAACTGAAAAAGACAACAGGAAAAAAAAGGGAAGAAAAAAAATATAATAAAAAATAATAATAATAATAATAATAAAACAAAGCCGCCAGACATAACAGTATTGGTACAATCCACATGGTGCTACACAGTCATTCATTGCAAAAGCAGAAGTAAAGGCCACAGGACTACATCACTGCAGATAATATGAAATTATGAAATTATTGGACTTTGAGATGGTTGATAAATGGTCCCCAAACACTTAAAAAGTTGTTTGGTACCTTGGAGTTGTAGAAGCGTATCCTTTCCATCTGTATGATTATTATCATTTCATTGAGCCATTTTTCGAAGCACGAAGTAGATGATTTCCAGTCTGTTAGGATCATTTTCTTGGCCTCCACCATACCAAGCATCAGTGCTTGTTGTTCTTCAGACGTGAAGTATAAAGCAGTCTCTGAGCATCCAAAAAGTGCCAATTCTGGATCAAGGAGAATATATTTTCCATAGACCCCAGAAAACCACTTAAATATTTTAGACCAGTATCTTTGTATATGAGGACAGAGCCAGAAAATATGTGTTAAAGAACCATCTGCACTTTTGCATCTGTCACATAATGGAGAAATAGCAGGGTAGATTCGATGTAATTTGGTCTGAGTAATGGAGTCTGTGGATGACTTTAAACTGAATCAGTTTATACCTGACATTGATCGAACAAGTTTGGATTCTGGTCAGACCTTCATTCCAAGTGTCGTCAGTATCGTGGCCTTGTCAAACATAAGGGATAGCACTACACGCTACGAATCCCAGCTGTGGAGACACTGGTGTCGTTGTCTCGTTGAAGGACATTGATCATTATTTTAATATGGATTTTTAACTTATGTATTGTGTTTTTAAATATATATAATGTATGATAGATGGATAGATAGATAGATAGATAGGTTCTTTATTGTCATTATAACATGTAAACATGTACAACGAAATTAAAAATGCCAACCAGTCAGTGCACCATTCACATATTATCTAAAAGCAAACGATATGAAAAAGAGAAATATCTGAAATAAACAACTAAAATAAATAATATGAAAAAACAAGCATAAACACACAACCATACATTATTATGTCGATTGCACAATCCCTTTGGTATGTAGCGCACCTGCGCTCATTTGGTAGCTATATTAAGTGTAGTTTTTGCTGTGGGATAAAAACTGTTTTTGAGTCTGTTTGTCCTTGTCCTCATTGATCTGTACCGTCTGCCTGACGGCAACAGTTCAAACAGGGAGTGTCCGGGGTGGGAGATGTCCTTTATAATGATCTGGGATGCTTTTATAAGTGATATACTAAGGTTTTATATGTATTTTATGATATTTTTTAACATGCAATGCATTTTTTTAATGTTGCCCCTTGTCTGGACCTCGATTCCGTAATAAATTTTACTATTATTATTATTAATATTATTAATTTGTCACATGTTCCACGGGTCAGTGAAATTCCCTTTTTGCTTGCAGTTCAGTAACAATCCCACTACACATTGGCACGATTATACTTGTAAAATGGATGAGCAATAGTAGATTATACTGAGGTAATAGACAAGTGTCCCCAGGTTACCAGCACCACTGTTCCCTTGAAGTTCAGAGATGGAAGACATGTCTGAGAGTTAACGTGGTCCATTGTCCTGGTGGTGGCGCAGCGTCTGAGTTGCAGGGGTTAGCCTGGTCTGGTAATGCTATTTATGTCGCTCCGCTACATTCCGTTCCGTGCCGCTGCAGGCCCCGTCCGACCTGTGTACTTAGCCACTTTGAGCGATGTCCAATCTCAACGAGCCCCAGGCAGTTACGGAGGCCTCAGGTTGCCCACTCCACTGACACCTTAATCTGGACCTAGCGTTCCGTAAAATCGCTCTTCCCTCGCTTCACACGGCCTCTGCTGAGACTTCCAAACCCCGGAGCCTCATACACCTCGACAAACCAGAGCTACTCCAAGCGCATGGAATGAGCTGTCAGCTTCTTCAGCCGCACAGGAACAGCTCAGAAACCAGCCCCATCCACGGAGAAAACAGAGAACATAGAAAACATCTGCTGCAGTAGACCATTCAGCCCTTCGGGCTACCACTGCCATTCATTATGGTCAAGGCTGATGTTCCAAAATCAGTACCATATTCATGCTTTCCTCCCCTTTTCCATCGGTTCTTTTAGCCCTAAGAACTAATTTGTACGCTTCATCTTTTGTTTTGCTACTATCCCTGATTTCAGTTGTTATCCACGGATGCACTACCTTCCCCGATTTATTTTTTTGCCAAACTGGGATGAACAATTGTTGTAGTTCATCCATGCAGTCTTTAAATGCCTTCCATTGCCTATCCACCGTCAACCCTTTAAGAATCAATCGCCAGTCTATCTTGGCCAATTCACGTTACTTTTCTTTAAGTTCAGGACCCTTGTTTCTGAATTAACGATGTCACTCTCCATCCTAATGAAGAACTCAGCCATATTATGGTCACTCTTGCCCAAGGGGCCACGCACAACAAGACTGCTAACTAACCCTTCCTCATTACTCAATACCCAGTCTAGAATAGCCTGCTCTCTCGTTGGTTCCTCTACATGTTGGTTTAGAAAACTATCCCGCATACATTTCAAGAAATCCTCTTCCTCAGCACCCCGGCCAATTTGATTCACCCAATCTATATGTAGATTGAAGTCACCCATTATAACTGTTTTACCTTTGTTGCACACATTTCTAATTTCCTGTTTGATGCCATCCCCAACTCCACTAATACTGTTAGGTGGCCTGTACACAACTCCCACTAGCGTTTTCTGCCCCTTAGTGATTCGCAGCTCTACCCATACCGATTCCACATCCTCAAAGCTAATGTCCTTCCTTTCTATTGCGTTAATCTCCTCTCTAACCAACAACGCTACCCCACCTCCTTTCCTTTTCTGTCTATCCCTCCTGAATATTGAATATCCCTGGATGTTCAGCTCCCAGCCTTGGTCACCCTGGAGCCATGTCTCCGTGATCCCAACTGTATCGTAGTCATTAATAGCTATCTGCACATTCAGCTCATGCACCTTATTACGAATGCTCCTTGCATTGAGACACAAAGCCTCCAGGGTTGTTTTTACAACACCTACCCCTTATACTATTATGCTGAAAAGTGGCCCTTTTTGATTTTTGCCCTGGATTTGCCGGCCTGCCACTTTTACTTTTCACCTTGCTACCTATTGCTTCTACCCTCATTCTACACCCCTCTGTCTCTACGCTCACGCATTTAAGAAACCCTTTCCCTTTAACTCCATCCTCCACTATCCCATTCGACACCCCACCCCCCTTATTCAGTTTAAAACCACCCGTGTAGCAGTGGCAAACCTGCCTGCCAGAATGCTGGTCCCACACCTGTTAAGATGCAATCCGTCCCTTTTGTACAGTTCCCCCTTACCCCAAAACAGGTCCCAGTGATCTAAAAATCTAAATCCCTGCCCTGTGCACCAGTTCCTCAGCCACACGTTCAGGTCCCGTATCTCCCTGTTCCTGCTCTCGCCAGCATGAGGAACTGGAAGCAAACCGGAGATAACAACCCTGGAGGTCCTGCTTTTCAGCATTTTTCCGAGCTCTCTAAAGTCACGCTGCAGAATATTCATCCCCTTCTTTCCGACATCGTTTGTGCCGACATGCACTACCACTTCCGGATGTTCACCTTCGCCCTTGAGGATTTTCTGCACTCTGTCCATGACATCCTGGATCCTGGCACCAGGAAGGCAGCACACCATTCTCGAATCCCGTCTGTTGATGCAGAAACCCCTGTCCGTACCTCTCACGATGGAGTCTCCCACTATAATGGCTTTGCCTGCCTTAGGCCTCTTTGGTTTTGGCTCAACAGCCCTATTCGCATCGCAAGCCAGCCCGCCGCTCAGTGTAAACACGTCTTCTGTCCCGACAGCTTCTAAGTGGGTGAACCGGTTCACAAGAGGTACAACACCCGGGGACGTTGGCATTCCATGCCTCCCTCCCTTTCTCACTGTCTCCCACCTTCTCTCGTCCAGTACCTTAGGTGTAATAATCGTACTGTAGGACTTGTCGAGGAACGACTACGTTTCTCGGACGAACCGGAGGTCATCCACTTGCTTCTCCAGTTCCCCAACACGATCCTTCAGGAGCTCTACCTGGATGCACTTCTCGCATTTGTAGCAGTCAGATGCACCAGCGGTGTCCTTGACCTCCCACATACTGCAAGTATCGCACTGAATCAGCTTGCCTGACATCTCCTTCTTTCGTCTCTACCTCTCAAGCGTATTGCGTAGTCTCCTCCCCTCAGCTTCCTCACCGAATACTCTCGAGCCAAATACTCACACTTTACTCACAGGGCACTTCCCGCACAAAGCCGCTCACTCACTGCCGCTCCCTAAGAGCAGTCTTGCTTAAATTGACTGATAAATCGCCTGATTTACCAATTTACAAACCAAGTTCCTCCGTTTTCAATTGTTTTCCCAGCACTGACTCCCTTCTCTCGTCCCACTCGGGCTAGAGCCAATCAGTCTGATCTCTTGCTAATCTCCTCCAGCTGTTGCTCCCAAATCTACAGCAGTTCCGAGTCTGCTGCAAATGTTGGCTTGGGTGCTTTTGCTTGAAGTTGAAAGGCACTACTTACTGCAAATGGTGGTGTGGGTTCATTGGCTTGAAGTTGAAAGGCACTACTTACTGCAAATGGTGTCATGAAGTTGAAAGGCAGTACTTTCTGCAAATGGCGGCTTGGGTATTTGGCTTGAAGTTAAAAGGTAGTACTGCAAATGCACTTACTTTCTGTTTGCACTGTATATCGATTTTAGATAAAACGCTACCACTTACGGCTGTGATTTTTGGCCATCTTACTCGGTCCCCCCTCCGATGAGCATGTGCAGGGAATTCTTCCCATCAATTAAAAATAGAAGTGCTATTAGTGTTTGAAATATGTCGAGAATCTCTATCCTGTCAATCACGCCGTGAAAGTCACACCATTTCCGGGGGGAGGGGTTATAAAACCCGCAAGTGTGGGTGTGGCTCAGCCTCTGCATGATGGGAGAGTGTGAGGTCATGACTTCTGTCTGAGCTGTGAATCAACTGAACACACTGAATGTCAACAGTTGGATGTTTTGTGTGGTTTTATGGTGGTTTCAACCTGCATGAAATGGTATGAAGCTGCATTTGAATTTGGTGGCCTTGCACCCTGCTTGAAAGTGGTATGAAACCGCACTTGAATTCGGTGGCCTTGCACCCTGCTTGAAATGGTGGGAACATGGATTTGAATTTGGTGGCCTTGCACCCTGCTTGAAATGGAATTTCAAGGAAAAGTCATGAGTCAACTGCCAGCCCACCAGCCATGAGTGAGCTGCCAGCAGGCTTGAGGGACTGAGCTGCCACCTCAAGAACCCATACCAGCACTCCAGAAAGCCCCCCCCCCCCACTGGCCACCAATATTGGAATTGGTGGGGAGGTGGAACATTTCGTTGGGGGACCAGCCCTCCCGTGTGAACTTGGGACCCAACGGGTCCCACTTAGTCTTGTATAACCATATAACCATTTAACAATTACAGTTCGGAAACAGGCCAACTCGGCCCTTCTAGTCCGTGCGGAACATTTATTCTCCCCTAGTCCCATCTACATGCACTCAGACCGTAACCCTCCATTACTTTCCGGTCCATATACCTATCCAATTTATTTTTAAATTATAAAATCAAACCTGCCTCCACCACTTCCTCTGGAAGCCCATTCCACACAGCTACCACTCTCTAAGTAAAGAAGTTCCCCCTCATGTTACCCCTAAACTTCTGTCCCTTAATTCTCAGGTCATGTCCTCTTGTTTGAATCTTCCCTACTCTCAATTGGAAAAGCTTGTCCACATCAACTCTGTTTATCCCTCTCATCATTTTAGAGACCTCTATCTAGTCCCCCCTTAACCTTCTGCGCTCCATAGAATAAAGACTTAACTTGTTCAACCTTTCTCTGTAACTTAGTTGTTGAAACCCAAGCAACATTCTACTAAATCTCCTCTGTACTGTCTCTATTTTATTGACCTTTCCCATAATTAGACGACCAAAATTGTACACCATACTCCAGAATTGGTCTCACCAATACCTTGTACAATTTTAACATTACATCCCAACATCTACACTCAATGCTCTGATTAATAAAGGCTAACACATCAAACCCAGGCAGCATTCTAGTACATCTCCTCTGTACGCTTATCCTTATCTTTAATAAATTAAAAAAGTAATTTTAATTCAGCAAACTGGCACCACGTAAAAATATTGATTTCCTCAGCAAAATAGTGATTTTCAGGTACTAGAATATTGAAATGCTAGGAAAATAACTGGCACCTCTGAGTGTATCATGATATCTCTAAGTTACAGAGTAAGGTTGAACAAGTGTTTTAAGAGGGAACTGCAGATGCTGGAGAATCGAAGGTTACAAAAAAAAGCTGGAGAAACTCAGCGGGTGCAGCAGCATCTATGGAGCGAAGGAAATAGGCAACGTTTCGGGCCGAAACCCTTCTTCAGACGGAAGAAGAAGGGTTTCAGAAAGGTCTGAAGAAGGGTTTCGGCCCGAAACGTTGCCTATTTCCTTCGCTCCATAGATGCTGCTGCACCCGCTAAGGTTGAACAAGTTATGTCTTTATTCTTTGGAGCGCAGAAGGTTAAGGGGGGACTTGATAGAGGTCTATAAATTGATGAGAGGGATAGACAGAGTTGGCGTGGATAAACCTTTTCCATTGAGAGTAGGGAGGATTCAAACAAGAGGACATGATTTGAGAATTAAGGGACAGAAGTTTAGGGGTAACCTGAGGGGGGACTTCTTTACTCATGGAGTGATAGCTGTGTGGAATGAGCTTCCAGTGGAAGGGGTGGAGGCAGGTTCGATTTTATAACAGTAAGATTAAACTAGAACTACCAGTTTGAAGTTTGATCTTTAATTTATGAGGAGTAACGTTGAGGGATTGCGTGAAGAACCCGCCAGGGCGCATGCGTCTCACTCTTCAAAGCAGCCGTGTGAAATCGCAGATAACAGTAATGTACTGAACATAGTAAGATTTGAGAAAATGGAGACCAGTTGAACTTTATGATCGAGGTTGGGAGCGGAGGGCACATAATCCCTCAACGTTACTCCTCATAAAATAAAGATCAAAGTTCAAACTCGTAAGTTCTCGTTTAATCTTACTATTTTACTTCGGAGTCACGTGAGTGACTACGTGAAGATTTTAAAGCTCTGTGATTTCATGCCGTGGAAACGAGTCCATGCCTCACGTCTGCCTTAATTGATTAAGGGAGGAATTGTGTTAACGTATTCAAACATGAATCCGACATTGAAAACCCATGATGAACTTATTAACTAACAAAATTATAGCCCCTATCTTATGAGGTAAAACATGATACAGAACTTAAAATTGATTCTGAAAATGTCACAGGTTTAACCACTGGTTTATTGTAATATAGTTGAGAAGTTTTCTCTTATGACCATCCTGCTGTTCCCAGTATTTGGTCCATAGGTACGTCCAATTCCTTTGCTGCCGATGTAGCTGCAGCCCTAGTGGTATGAGATTTGAATATGGTAGTAACCACCCCAGCAGTCGTTAAAACCTGTTTCAGCCGTCTGGAAATTGTTTGTACCGATACCCTATTATGGTCCTGTTAGTGGCTGATCAGTAATGCCATCTCATTGCCTCTGAGTTGTTTAGTGTTCTCTATGTATAAGAATTAATGTCTCGTAATGCATAGAGATCATCTATTGGGTATGCTCTGAATTCTATTGAGAGGCCTGACGTTCCGGGTCTGTTCTGTTTAATTAATCCGTGGATGTAAAAGGTTACTTTACTCGTTGAAGTGGTGACACTATCCAGCCTTAGTTTATGTAACGACTGAACTCTATGTGCTGAGACCAATGCCATCGCATGACTATCTTATATGTTAGTCTATGCAGGGACAAAGCTGTTGCTGGTGACCAATTCCTCAGTAATGTTAGGACTATTCTCACATCCCATATTTGGGAATACCTTGTCCTTGGGGATTAATATTAAAATATCCCTCATATGTTTAGTTACAAGGGGTAGGTCCCGACAGAATGATGCTCTGATCTTTGCCACATATTTGCTGTAAGGGCACTTCTGGCGCAGTTTATAACCATATAACCATATAACCATATAACAATTACAGCACGGAAACAGGCCATCTCGACCCTTCTAGTCCGTGCCGAACACATAATCTCCCCTAGTCCCATATACCTGCGCTCAGACCATAACCCTCCATTCCCTTCCCATCCATATAACTATCCAATTTATTTTTAAATGATGAAAAAACGAACCTGCCTCCCACCACCTTCACTGGAAGCTCATTCCACACAGCTACCACTCTCTGAGTAAAGAAGTTCCCCCTCATGTTACCCCTAAACTTCAGTCCCTTAATTCTCATGTCATGTCCCCTTGTTTATGGCACTATAACTGAGCACCTCATCATAGTGGGGCTAGCCAGGAATTCCAGCACAGAGGTTATGTTCGTCGTACAGTAAGTGATGTTGTTCCTTGAACAGTTTCTCCCACTTCCATGATGTAGACCCGATATGTTCATTGTTCAGTCCGTTGGTCCCAGGTCCAGAAATGGTTTCTTAAGATTTACAAATCAGCAAATGTGTCCTATTATGGCATGGATGGCTTACCCCCCATTACGGGATGAACCAACAAATCTGGTCGTTTCGGAACGGAGATGAATGGTTCTAATACCATAACAACACTCACAGGGAACCATGGTTGAGTAGGCCAATCGGACACTACCAAAATACAGAGTCTCGTTGTATTTTGTGTTCAGGCCGTCCTGTAGGTTGTATGGCTGTCTGTTTTTTCATCTTTTTTCTTATTTTAAGTTAGTTTAGTGTTTTGTTTTTGAGGAGTTCTAGCTTTTCTATGTGTGGGAGAGGGGGGGGGGGCGGAGGGGGAAACTAATTTTAAGGGTCCCTACCTGGTCGGAGATGTAGCTTTTCTCCGGTCTGCACTTTGACCCGTCCTCGCGGCCTACCAGCAGGCCTGGAGCGGCGTTTCCTGAGGGGACCGCCCGGGGCATGGGCGGTGGCGGAGCTGCAGGTGTGAGGACGGCGGTGCAACGCTGGAGCGCCATTGCGGGGCGGGCGATGCCTTGCCTGGGTCGCTGTGCTGGAACTCCGGTGAGCTGGGCCCGTTGCGGAACTGTGGGTCTGTGGAGCGGCTGCGGGCGGCGGCGCTGAACTTTACATCGGGAGCCTGGGATCTCTCGATTACATCGCCAGTTAAGCTCCATTCGGCACGGCCTTGTCGGCTCCGGAAGCCACGGTTTCGAGTAAGGAGGCGGCCGTTCCAGGGATTCCATGCCGCTGAGAGGACTCTCCCGACGCCGGAACACCATCACCCGGCGAGAACGGCCTGGAACATCGGGCCTCAGTAGAGGCAACTGTGGAGGGCTCAATAGGCCCGACTATGGGTGGACATGGGGATGGGACTGGACTTTGTGCCTTCCCCCATAATGGGAACCATTGTGGGGGGATGTTTTTATGTTAAAGCTATTTATTATTGTCATGTTTGTATTCTTTTATTCTTTGCTGCATTGGCAAAACAAATTCCACCAGCCTGGCTGTGTGGTCATTAAAAGAATCAAAGAATCAATTAAAAGAATCAATTTTGCGTAATATAGGACTGATGAGGCAGAAATGCATAGAAAAAACAATTTCCCCCAATGCAGCGAGAAGGCATCCATCGCTGATGCCCCAGTGTCTGATTCCCAAGAGACATAGTTTAGCAATTGATGATTAAGCCGAGAAGCAAATAGATCGATATCTGGTGTTTGATATCGTGCTACAATATCAGCAAACACTTTGCGGTCCAACATCCATTCGATGTTGTCATTGAATGTGCGTGACCTGGTGTCTGCCACTGAATTTGAGGTTACCTGGTAGGTAACTAGCTGATATTCAAATACTTTTCTGAATACACCATTACCAAATTGTTTTGTTTTTTTGGGTTTTTTTTGTTGTTTTTTTTGTGCATTATTTTTTATTTATTTTTTTTAATTTTATTTTTATTAGCAGTACAGTAAATCACATTAATACATCGCATATATCTTATTACATTATCTTGTACCACTTCATTTTTTGAGCTTTAAAAAAAGATAGAAATAAAAGAAGTAAGGAAAGTAAGCAAGAATCGTGAAGGTGCAGGAAAGTGTTGGGAGAAGAGAACCCCTTAGGGAAGGAATTAGAGAAGGAAGCAAAGAAAAGAAATAAGACCCTAGAAATAAAAGAAAAAAAAGAAGAAAGGAAAATCAATCGCTCTATTGTAACACAAAACTCCGCAAAAAAGGATATACCAACCGTGTTTTTTTATTAAAAATGTATTTTATACCCCCCATTACCAGGTCCTGGTAGCCTTTATGTTTTAACTTATTATTGCACCTTATGCTTGTAATAGTTCCATAAATGCAGACCACGTCTTTTGGAAGTGATCTGCTTTGCCTGCTAGGAGGAGTCTCATCTCTTCCAAGTGTAGTGTTTCGAACATGTTTGAAATCCACATTTTTGTTGTTGGTATTGGAGCATTTTTCCAAAATTTAAGTATAAGCTTTTTTTCCGATTATTAGCCCATAATTAAGTAAGTTCTTTTGAAACATATTTAATTCTGGGTTACCTTCCGATATTCCAAAAATGATCCATTCTACTTTGGGTAGTAGTTTTGTTTTAAATAATTTTGTGAAGATTTCAAATATTTCGTTCCAGAATTTTTGGATTTTTATACAGAAAACAAAAGAGTGCGCTATGTTAGCTTCTTGTAACTGACATTTATCACAAATGGGTGAGACATTGGGGAAAAGTTTATTTATTTTAGTTTTTGAATAATATAGTCTATGTAATGTTTTATATTGGATTAGAGTATGTCGTACGTTGATCGAGCATTTATGCACATATAATAAGTGTTTATCCCAGCTCTCTTTTGAAATTTTTATAGCTAATTCTTGTTCCCAGTCTCTTCTAATATTATCTGTTGTAGGTATTTCTATATTCAATATAATATTATATGTATGATATTAAATTTGTTGATTCAGCCTTTATCTTCATGGCTTCATCTAATAAGTCTGGGGGCATATTATAATAGTCTTTTGTATATTTTTTCAGATAATCACGGATTTGAAGATATTTAAAATATTGATTATTTTTCAAGTTATATTTCAGTTGTAATTGTTTGAATGGTAATAATTTCCCTAATTCATACAGGTCTCCGAGCGTTTTGATTCCCGTTCTTTCCCATTGTGTAAATGATTTATCTATAATTGAGGGTTTAAACGAAGGGTTATTGGCTATTGGCATTAGCAGAGATAGATTTCTTAATTTTAAGTTCTGTTTTATTTGTTTGCAAGTTCTAATTGCACTATGTACCAAATTGTGTTAGCCGGTTTTATCACATGATACCGATTTGATTTCACCCATATAGTTAATATATGCCGCCACGGTGGTGTTATCAATCTGTAGTCTAACATGCAGTGATGCATTTCTGAACAGTATGATTTTAGACCATACGTTTCCAAGCAGTTTATGACATGTATCTGAAGTAATGATGCCTCTTGTGCATCCCATCTACCTCCACAACTAGAGATGTTGGGGAAGTCCAGAACAAGGGGTCACAGTTTAAGGATAAGGGGAAATCTTTTAGGACCGAGATGAGGAAAACTTTTTTCACACGGAGAGTGGTGAATCTCTGGAATTCTCTGCCACAGAAGATAGTTGAGGCCAGTTCATTGGCTATATTTAAGAGGGAGTTAGATGTGGCCCTTGTGGCTAAAGGGATCAGGGGGTATGGAGAGAAGGCAGGTACGGGATACTCAGTTGGATGATCAGCCATGATCATATTGAATGGTGGTGCAGGCTCGAAGGACCGAATGGCCTACTCCTGCACCTATTTTCTATGTTTCTATGTCAATGAGGTTGTTGCAGGCCTCAGTTAAGCCTGATGCCTTGTCCGTTGGTAAAGTTACCGACATGTGAACTAAGTTAAAGGTGAACCCCAAACAGTCCACAGTGGTGGAAGGTGTTATCTTAGATTTAACTAGATGGGTGATAAACCCCAGTTTGTCAAACAATTGTTTGTTGGCTGATACAGCTATTTTGGCTAATTCCAAAGTTTTTCCCAAAACTAATATCTCATGTCGGTAATCCATGATCAAATGTTTTTGTTTCCGAAGAAACGTTAGGGCTGGTTTCAAAATGTTGGTAAATAGTCTGGGGGCGGATGTTATTCCTTTCGGTAGTGCTATACTGCCAGAGCTACACCATCCAGTTAAATTTTAAATAACGTCTGTGATCCTTCCTCATAGGCACCGAATAGTAAGCATCTTTAAATCGATGCAAGCCATGAAGTAGTCTCTGGAAATCAATTGTTTGGCAGTAACAAAGGTTTCCGTTTTGAAAGGAATAAACGCCACCCCCGCTGGGCCCAGGCCACCACCGCTGGTTCCACACCACCCCTGCCACCCCCGCTGCCTTCCACACCACCGCTGCTGACCCCCGCTGGGCCCACGCCACCCCACTGGCCCCACGCCACCTTCATCTTCATCCCCCCTGCCAGAAAGAGGGGGGATGTGGGAGGGGGAGAGAGAGAGGGGAAGGGAGGGGAGAGATAAATGGTGGAGGGAAGCGGGAAAGGGGATTATCTTTAGTGAGATTGCAAAATTAAGGTAGGTTTTAGAACTATTATATTTTCTGCTCCATATGAATAATTTTAAACAATATCAAATAATATCAAACAATTGGAACTCCTTTCTTTTCCTTAATAATGATAATACTGAAAAATATGAATTCCATAGTTTGTGACATAAATATACATTTTAATGGGATCATTATATACAGATGTAGCATTTCCATTTCAAGATCGGGGGTGGGGGGGGGGGGGGCAAATATGCGTCAAGCCGATAGCCTAATCGTTAAAGAGTTAAAAGATAGACTGATCGATAAAGAGCTGAGATGATGAATCGGAGTTGCCAAGGGAAGGTACTCTGAGAAGTTGAGGAGCAAGTTCTCAGCTAGTGACTCTTCTTCAGTTTGGAAGGGCATGCAAGAAATCACCAGCTATAAGAGTAAAGCCCCCGCTCTTTGGATAATTGTGAGCTGACGAACTACCTGAATGAGTTTTACTGCAGGTTTGAAAATCAGAAACGTAACCCTGGTACCCCCTCCCCAACAAACACAGCCAGACCCCAGTCTGCAAAGTATTAACCCTGCACCCTTCATTTCCCATTCACCACCTCGCACTTACTTATGGCGATTATGTTTCTCCCGGTAGGCGGCGCGACTCTGGTCAGCAGCGGCCTCTGCAGCCTCTCCCGTTTTTTTTTATTATTTTTTGTCTATGTTTATATGTAGTTGTTTTTTTTATTTTTGTTGGGGGTGTGTGTTGGGGGGGGGGGGGGGGGGGGGGGGGGGGAGGGGGGGGGAAACTTTTAAAATCTCTCCCTGCACTGGAGACCCGACCTTTTCTTGTCGGGTCTCAGTTGTCGTTGGGGCAGCAACGAGGAGCGGCCTCCAACAGAAGAAGCCGGGGACTCTGGTGCCGACTCACCTCACCGTCGCGGAGCTGGCCGAGTCCAGAGCGGGTGGAGCGGTGGTGGAGCGCTGCTGCTGCTGCTGCTGCTGCTGCTGCTGATGATGCGGAGGCTGCTACTGCGGGTCTGCGGACGGCGGCACCGGGAGCCCGCGGATCCCTGGAGGGAGACCGCTTTTCAGGGCTCTCGCAACGGCGACTTCTCCCGCCCGAGTTGCGGGGTCGAAGAGCTCCTGGAACGGGGCCTGACATCACTGCCCCACGCGGCTTGGAATGGCCGCGGGACTCTGCGAGCGCACGCCGGGGGCTCTACCACCAAGACCCGGTGTGTACCTCGCACCACCCGGCGTGGCGATTACAATCGCCAGATAAGCCAGGGGACTTTTTTTTGACTGTGGGGGGGGGGGGGGGGGGGGGGGGTGGGGGGGGGGGGGGGGGTTTAGTGCAGTGGAAATAAGTTTTTTTTTTGGCCTTCCATCACAGCAATGTGATGGATGTTTATGTAAAATGTAATTATGTTGTGTCTGGGGTCTATTTGTTTGTAATGTATGGCTGCAGAAACGGCATTTCGTTTGGACCTCCAGGGGTCCAAATGACAATTAAATTGACTATTGACTATTGGCAAGACTCAAGTAATGAAGAGAGTGGACCCTTTGCACCCCCACCAACACTTCACACCCAATTACTCATTTTTAACCAGTACCTGCAAAGATGCACTGTCCCTGCCTGTTTCAAAGTCTCCACTAATGTCCCTGTACCCCAAAAGGTAAGGATTACTGGTCTCCATAGACTACAGTCTTGTCGCACTGACCTATGTAGTCATGGAGACCGTTGAAAGGCTTGTGCTGGCCAAGCTGAAAAATATCACAACCCCTCTGCTGGACTCTCTGCATTTTGCAAATTGGGCCAATAGATCTGTGGATGATGCAGTCAATTTGGGCTACACTTCATCCTCCAGCACCTAGACCTCCAGGGGACCTAAGCGAGGATTTTGTTTGTTGATTTTAGCTCTGCATTCAAGACCATTGTGCCAGATCTACTACGCTCCAAACTTTCTGAGTTGACTGTGCCTGAACCCTTCTGTCGGTGGATCACCCACTTTCTGACAGACAGTAAGCAGCATGTGAGATGGGAAAGCATATCTCGGACCCGCAAACGCTCAGGATAGGAGCACCGCAAGATGCGTAATCTCCCCTCTCCTCTACTCTCGCCACACCAATGACTGCAGCTCCACAGATACCTCTGTCAAGCTTCTCAAGTTTGCAGATGAAACAACCCTGATTAGATTGATCCAGGATGGGGATCACTGTACTCTTTTCAGTTTGACATATTTCCTATAACATGGTGCCCAGAACTGAACACAATATTCTAAATACGATCTCACCAACATCGTATATAACTGCAACATGACCTCCCAACTTCTATACACAATACTCTGACTGATGAGGGCCAAAGTGCCAAAATACGTTTTGACCACCTGATATACCTGCGACGCGAGCTTCAAGCAATCATGCAACCATCAACCATTCCTCTGCCCACCTGGCTAATTGATCCAGGGCCTGCTGCAATCTTTCACAACCATCTTCACTATCTGCAAAACCACTCACTTCTGTATCATCAGCAAACTTGCTAATCTTGCCCTGTTCTGTGACGTTTCACAGAGTGCTGGAGTAACTCAGCGGGTCAGGCTGAGTATAGAGGTTGGGAGGTCATGTTGCAGTTACATAAGAATTTGGTAAGGCTGCATTCAGAGTATTGTGTTCAGTTCTGGGCACCATGTTAAAGGAAATATGTCATCAAACTGGAAAGGGTACAGTGAAGATTTAGGAGGATGTTGCCAGGAGGGCCAGAGCTATTGGGAGAGGTTGAGTAGGCTGGGACTCTATTGCATGGAGCACAGGAGGATGTGAGATGATCTAATAAAGGTTATAAAATCATGATTTGCATAGATATGGTTGAGTCTTTTGCCCAGATAAGTGAATCGAGGAGCAGAGGACATAGGTTGAAGGTGAAGGGCAAAAGATTTAATAGGAATCTGCGGGGAATGTTTTTCACACAAAGGGTGGTAGGTGTATGGAACAAGCTGCCAGTGGGGGTAGTTGAGGCTGGGACTATCGCAACATATAAGAAACAGTTAGACAGGTACATGGGCAGGTGGGACTAGTGCAGATGGGACATGTTGGGCCGAAGGGCCTGTTTACACACTGTATCACTCTAAGACTATCTATCTTTCCCACTCAAACACACTCTCCTGCCTTCTCCTCATTTCCTCTGACACCCGTATCAATCAAGAATCTATCAATCTTCTCCTCTAAAATGTCCATTGACTGGACCTCCACAGCTGGCTGTGGCAATGAATTCCACAGTTCATCACCCACTGACTTAAGAAATACCTGCTCATCTCCTTCCTAAAGGAATGTCTTTTAATTCTGAGGCTGTGGCCACTGGTCCGATAGTCTCCCACTAGTGGAAGCATCCTCTCAAAATCCACTCCATCCAGGATTTTACCAGGCTGGGACAGACGACAACAGCTTCACACCGTGTCCCAAAGCTCGTGTCCTGTCCTGCATCACCAAAGGCAGCAGAGACGTTATACGAGAGGGCAAACGCCGTAACAAAGTAGCTCACAATAGTTTAGGTAACATTCTCTCTCCCCCCTCCTTTCCTATGTTCCTTCCACCCATAAACCTCTCTCTGCCTTTACATTTCATTCCTCTTTCAAATCTGCTCTACTTATCTACATGCATTTTTCTTCTTCACTTTTTAGTCATAGAATGACGCAGTGTGGAAACAAGCCCTTCAGCCCAACTTGCCCACACCGACCGACATGTCCCATCTAAACTAGTCCCACTCATACGCGTTTGGCCCACATCCATCTAAATCTGTCCTATCCATGTATGTGTCCAAATGTCTCTTAAACATTAAGATAGCCCCAGCCTTAACTATATCCTCTGGCAGCTCGTTACATACACCCTTTGTGTGAAAATGCTACCTCCCAGATTCCTGTTAATTTCTGAAATATGGTCATAAATTTGGTGCAAAAATCGGGAACATGTTTCCTGCCTCTAGCGTGTCCAAC
>NW_026576815.1:0-67661 GCF_028641065.1 Leucoraja erinaceus
TGACATTTTCTGAACTGTTGAATTGAAACAACTTTCCTCTTTTTCATACTGCCACGAAACATCAGCAATTGTCTGTGTGCTTTTTTAAGTTTCAAAAACTCTGCCTTGGTGTTAGAGAGCTCTCGTGCCAAAGTGTTATCATGTAATTTGGTTTTGAGTTCCTGAATCTTTCTGTCCTTTAAATCTATTTGCTTTTCCTTTCTCTTTAAGGCTTGATTAACTATACGTTTGGGAGTTTTCAACCGTGCCCTAAGTTCACTGATCTTTGTGTGATACTTTGTTGAAAGAGCAGCCCTGGATTCGGACACAAACTGTAGTCTTTTCTTCAATTTCTGTTTCCTTGGTGAAAGAGTTAGAAATTCTCTGCTACATCTTGTAGAAACACCAGATGTCGATGGCATTGGTTCAGGTGAGGCAGTAGCTGTCATTGGCGTTGCTAGATTCAGTGGAGAATGCAGACTATGACTGTCATCGCCCATGTCCTCGGTTTCTTGAAATATGGGCACTTGGCTTTCAGCTGATGTCAAGAATTCAGGATCTTGAGCACCAGGCAGTGGAATGTCATCTAAAGAAATGTGTCGACTGCCTTTTTGAAGTTTAAAAGTTTCATCACAAATTTCCATAAATGCTCCAAATTCCTTGGGATTTGTGAGTTTTTTAAACTTAAGCAAAGTCCGTTTAACGAGAGCATGCACTCTTAACTTAACAGCAGCACATGAATACCCTTCTGCATCCGACAAAGAGAAATGTGAACTCAGCACTTTCTCTGTTTCAGGCAGACTTTTTCCAAATGAGGTAAACAAGTACAAGATGTGTCCATTTTTAAGATCCCTCATAGACTTGGGCATGACAGAGAAATTCACTTCAAGTTGAACTCTAGCTATGCCTGGCTGGGCTTTTGGATTGACAATTTTACATTTCTTCTTTGGAGACATCTGTTTACAATGTAAATAAAACAAAAACACTGAACAGCATTAACAGAAACAAGTTATTATTTGCAGTTTTAGAAAAAAAGGTAGAGATTATAAAGTTAACCGCTAAAACATATAGTAAATACAGAAAAAGAAAATCATGTTTAATCAAAATTCAATTACTAGATATAAACATCTATCCATTTCTTAAGGAAAGATAACATTTTTAAATAGCCTAAGTGGCCAAAGATTATTCACAAATAATTCACAATATAACATGATTTTTATATCTAATTTACATTAATTTATAGGCCAAATGGAAGGAATTTAGTTCAATTGCTGTAAATAAATGCCCATTTAAATCGGCTTTCTAGTGGGTTCCTGTGAACGCGCTGGTTTAGAACGTTCACATTGCGCTGGATTTGTGCCTCAAATGCCGAGAAAAATACTGCGGGATATAAAAAGCCCAAAATGAACTACTCGCTATAGAAAACTTTATATTCAGGATTATATACACGCCCCATTTAATGTAAAAATAAGGTACATACCTTTAATTGTTTGCTTTATAAAACCCTGGGGCTGCGAGAGGTTGCGGAGTGAGAGAGTGATTTTAAAACTATTATAACTATTATTCGAGGCCTATAAAACTAATAATACCTTTTGCGACGGGGTCTTGCAGCGTTTTTTCGTTAATGATTTACTAGGCTGAACATCTGCGATTGGAACAGCCTAGTAAAAATCGCGTTTTAAACCTGCCTCCTCCAAACAGCGCCAAAACGCGGACATGGCTTTGGGCAGATTCCCAATGACGATTCAGGTAGGGTTTGTAACATACCTACTTAGTGCAAGGTAAAGCCAGCAAAGTCTGATCAAGGATAGTCCGAGGGTCTCCAATGAGGTGGATGGTGGTGCAGGACTGATCCCTGGTTGCGGTGGGACGATTCAGCTGCTTGATAACAGTTGGGAAGAAACTGAGGAACTGAGGAAGAGATTGGAAAGAAAGCTTGGCAGGTAATAGGTGAATCCAGGCAATGGGGGGCTTGAAGTAGGGTGGCTCAAAGCATTTTAGTTATGGCGAATAGAATGTCCCTCGTCCATCAGTCGTAGATTTCTCCAAATGGTGCTTCTTGTAAACAGTATCGATTCTGATGAGAAGCAGGAGCTTTAAAAACTGTTTAGTTTAGTTTAGTTTAATTTAGTTTTGAGATACAGTGCGGAAACTGGCCTTTCGGCCCACCGAGTCCACGCCGACCAGTGATCCTCGTGCACTAACACCACCCTACACACGAGGGACAATTTACACATACACCAAGCCAATTAACCTACTACACCTGTACGTCTTTGGAATGTGGGTGGAAACTGAAGATCTCGGAGAAACCTCACGCAGGTCACGGGGAGAACCCACGCGGTCATGCGGAGAATGTACAAACTCCGTACAGATAGCACCCGCAGTCAGGATCGAACCCAGGTCTTCGATGCTGCAAGCGCTGTGAGACAGTGTCCCACTTAGGAAACCCGAACGGAAACCTCTGGAGACTTTGCGCCCCACCCAAGGTTTCCGTGCGGTTCCCGGAGGTTGCAGGTAGTGGAAGCAGGTAGGGAGACTGACAAAAACCTCCGGGAACCTTCGGGAACTGCGCGGAAACCTTGGCTGGGGCGCAAAGTCTCCAGAGGTTTACGTTCAGGTCTCCTAAGTGGGACAGGGGCATAACTCTACCACTGTGCTACCACGGCCACCCATAATGTGGTTTAGAAAGATACCATTAGGCAGCTGTTCCAAGATTAACATCCATTACCAGCAGGCACCAGTATTGCCGGAGGATATGTGAAAGTAATTTTATAGGGAATAGATAGCATCAACAATAACATTTTTTTTCAGACATTGAAAGCAGAGTGCAGAGATGAAACCTCTATGAATTAATAGAGGTTTATCAATACACTTTTCAATAACTTTGACCCTCATTAGAGTGATAAGGTGACATGGTGGTGCAGCGGTAGAGTTGCCGCCTTAGAGTGCCAGAGACCCGGGTTCAATCCTGACTACGGGTGCTGTCTGTGTGGAGTTTGTACGTTCTCCCCGTGACCTGTGTGGGTTTTCTCCAGTAGCTCCGGTTTCCTCCCACACTCCAAAGTGAAACCATGGCTGAATTTTAATTTCTACTTTAGAGAAACCCTCTATCAAGTGACCGTGTCAATTGAGACTTGCCATTGATTAGGTCTACCAAACGGTCTAACGAAGGGTATCTTGACCCTCTGCCACGGCCAACATTGCACCATTGTGGGCTCGACCTTTCCTTGGTCATCGGTGCCGGCTCTGATTTGTTCTCAACCTTTTCATACCTCGAATTTCTCTCTCCCATGAACTTCAGTCTGAAGAAGGGTCTCGACCCGAAACGTCACCCGTTCCTTTTCTCCAGAGATGCTGCCTGAGCCACTGAGTTACTCCAGCATTTTGTGTCTCCCTTCAGACAATGGAACAATTTGCTAATCCACTGCACCTTCTTTAGTTGCTCCAATCACTTAAAATCACAATAAAAAATGGCACTGCGGTTCCCGGAGGTTTTTGTCAGTCTCCCTACCTGCTTCCACTACCTGCAACCTCCGGCAACCACCTGCAACCTCCGGGAACCGCACGGAAACCTTGGGTGGGGCGCAGTTTCTCCAGGGGTTTCCGTTCAGGTTTCCTAAGTGGGACTGGGGCATTACCATTCAGTCCACCACCCCCATTTTCAGCTGTTGTGAAGGGGGAAATAAATTCTTAATTTGCAAATATCCAGGTGGTATGGCATTCAGCTGCACCGCTTGAAGCATTTACAATATGTCTCTTACTAAAGGGCAGCTCTCCTCTGTATTAATTAACTGGCTCCTTGTGACTCATTAGCAGGTGTGGTTAATTAACAATTACCTCTATTACACATCCAATCATGCCAGATGGAAACAGAGGGAGGGGGGGGACACTGACATCAATAGCTTGCGATATTTTAAATTAGTAGCTTTTTAATCAAGCTTACTGTTGCAGCTCCTGAGCTTTGATGCACATTTCATGAATTAGCTCCACCTCAATTAAAATTATGAAACAAAAATGAGACACGGGCCTCTGACGCTTTGAATGTATTTCCCAGTCTGGTTTTCATCCAAACGCTTTCATGTAAATACGTGGCTTTTTGTAATCCCACCAACTGAGTTAATTTAGTTTAGTTTTAGAGATGCAGGGTGGAAACAGGCCCTTCGGCCCACCAAGTCCACCCCGACCAGCGATCCCCGCACGTTAACATTACCCCACACACACTGAGGGACAATTTTACATTTACACCAAGCATCGCGGTCAGTGACTCTGGGTGGGCGAAGAGACCAACCTGTCCCACACCGCTGCTCCACCCGGCGCTGCAGACACACAGCCCGTCACAGTGCGGCCACACAGGGGAGATGAGGCGGAGGGCGGCTGTGGCCGTGGCCGTGGGAGAGTGGGGGCTGCCCCGAGGGATGCGCTCCTTCGGCCGTTTACAACATGGTGCTCGGGTTCAGAGTGCTAAGTCACCTATGGCTTGTGTGGAAAAATGACCCCCCATCCTCCCATCTCCACCGGCCAGTGATGTGATGGACGCAGGGGTCTGGACCAATCGCTGACAAGTCCCACCCCCCCGGCAACGTCATGTCTGTTATTTGACTTTTCGGCTGAGCGGCCATTCGGTAAATTGGCTTTTAGGCGTCCCACCATTTCGGTTAGTTGGCGTTTTGGCTTTGTTTCCATTCGATTATTTGGCTTCCACTTCTTTGCTTTGGCTTCTCGTCCATCGATGCCACATTTGGATACCGAAAGACACAGCACAAAAACAGGCCGTTCAGCCCATCAAGTCCACGCTAACCAACGATCACGCGTTTGCACTAGTTCGGTGTTATCCCACTTTCTCCCCCACTCCCTACACACAGAGGACAATTAATCTACAAACCTGCACGTCTTTGGGAGGAAACCACAGTACCCAGTCACAGGGAGAATGTGTAAACTCCACACAGACAGCACCCGAGGTCAGGATCGAACCCGGGCCTGTGGTACTGTGAGGCAGCAGCTCTCCCACTGTGCCATCCTCAATAAGGATCAAATACATTTGAGCAAGGATTAAGAAGAAGACCTACCAAGATTAATGAAGGGAAGGTAAGGCACACATGGAGTAAAGACATTTCCACTGACCCATTTTTGAACTGTAGATGCTTCATACGGCTGTTTAGTTTAGTTTATTGTAATGTCTATAGAGGTAAATTGAATGGATTAAAGGCCGATAAATCCGCAGAACCAGATAGGCTGCATCCCAGAGTACTTAAGGAAGTAGCTCCAGAAATAGTGGATGCATTAGTAATAATCTTTCAAAACTCTTTAGATTCTGGAGTAGTTCCTGAATATTGGTGGGTAGCAAACGTAACCCCACTTTTTAAGAAGGGAGGGAGAGAGAAAATGGGGAATTACAGACCAGTTAGTCTAACATCGGTAGTGGGGAAACTGCTAGAGTCAGTTATTAAAGATGGGATAGCAGCACATTTGGAAAGTGGTGAAATCATTGGACAAAGTCAGCATGGATTTACAAAAGGTAAATCATGTCTGACGAATCTTATAGAATTTTTCGAGGATGTAACTAGTAGCGTGGATAGGGGAGAACCAGTGGATGCGGTGTATCTGGACTTCCAGAAGGCTTTCGACAAGGTCCCACATAAGAGATTAGTATACAAACTTAAAGCACAAGGCATTGGGGTTTCAGTATTGATGTGGATAGAGAACTGGCTGGCAAACAGGAAGCAAAGAGTAGGAGTAAACGGGTCCTTTTCAAAATGGCAGGCAGTGACTAGTGGGGTACCGCAAGGCTCAGTGCTGGGACCCCAGCTATTTACAATATATATTAATGATCTGGATGAGGGAATTGAAGGCAGTATCTCCAAGTTTGCGGATGACACTAAGCTGGGGGGCAGTGTTAGCTGTGAGGAGGATGCTAGGAGACTGCAAGGTGACTTGGATAGGCTCGGTGAGTGGGCAAATGTTTGGCAGATGCAGTATAATGTGGATAAATGTGAGGTTATCCATTTTGGTGGCAAAAACGGGAAAGCAGACTATTATCTAAATGGTGGCCGATTGGGAAAGGGGGAGATGCAGCGAGACCTGGGTGTCATGGTACACCAGTCATTGAAGGTAGGCATGCAGGTGCAGCAGGCAGTAAAGAAAGTGAATGGTATGTTAGCTCTCATTGCAAAAGGATTTGAGTATAGGAGCAGGGAGGTTCTACTGCAGTTGTACAGGGTCTTGGTGAGACCACACCTGGAGTATTGCGTACAGTTTTGGTCTCCAAATTTGAGGAAGGACATTATTGCCATAGAGGGAGTGCAGAGACGGTTCACCAGACTGATTCCTGGGATGTCAGGACAGTCTTATGAAGAAAGACTGGATAGGGTTTATACTCTCTAGAATTTAGGAAATTGAGAGGGGATCTTATAGAAACCTACAATATTCTTAAGGGGTTGGACAGGCTAGATGCAGGAAGATTGTTCCCGATGTTAGGGAAGTCCAGGACAAGGGGTCACAGCTTAAGGATAAGGGGGAAATCCTTTAAAACTGAGATGAGAAGAACTTTTTTCACACAGGGAGTGGTGAATCTCTGGAACTCTCTGCCACAGAGGGTAGTTGAGGCCAGTTCATTGGCTATATTTAAGAGGGAGTTAGATGTGGCCCTTGTGGCCAAGGGGATCAGGGGGTATGGAGAGAAGGCAGGTACGGGATACTGAGTTGGATGATCAGCCATGATCATATTGAATGGCGGTGCTGGCTCGAAGGGCCGATTGGCCTACTCCTGCACCTAATTTCTATGTACCTAATTTCTATGTTTCTAACACAATCCTACACACACAAGGGATAATTTATAATTATGCCAAGACAATTAATCCACAAACCTGTATGTCTTTGGAGTGTGGGAGGAAACCAGAGCAACTAGATAAAACCCATGGGGAGAACGTACAAGTTCAGTACAGACAAACACCAGTAGTCAGGATCAAAACCGGTTCTCTGGCACTGTAAGGCAGCAACACTAATGCTGCACCACTGTGCGGCCCCTGGTGTGCTGCTGTAAGTGAGAATATCATTGTTCCATGTCAGTATGTATGATTAATAAACCCTCTTGGCACTTGCTTCGCCAATATAACAATTGAGCTCTTAATTCATGAAACCAGCACGTTCACAAATTACAGGATTAGAATTAGGCCATTCAGCCCATCGAGACCATTCCGCCATCTAATCAGGGCTGATCTCTGCCTAGTCCCATTTTCCTGCCTTCTCTCCATAACCCTTGACACCCGTTCTAATCAAGAATCTATCTATCTCTGCCTTAAAAATATCCACAGGTTGATTGCATTCGTAGAAACAGGACGGACCGCGTGAAGGTTGCTATCTCCCACCCCAACTACCCTCTGAATAAAGAAGTTCCTCCTCTCCTCCTTTCTAAAAGAGCACCCTTTAGTTCTGAGGCTATGACCAGTGGTACTAGACTCTCCCACCAGTGGAAACATCCTTTCCACATCCACTCTATCTATGCCTTTCATTATTCTGTCAGTTTCACTGAGGTCCCCCCTCAACCTTCTAAACTCCAGCGAGTAGAAGCCCAGAACTGTTAAATGCTCATCATATGCTAATCCATTGATTCCTGGGATCATTCTTGTAAACCTCCTTTGGATACTCTCCAGAGCCAGCACATACTTCCTCAGATATGGTGCCCAGATTTGTTCACAGTACTCCAAATGTGGCCTGACCAGCGCCTTAAGGGCCTGTCCCACCAGCATGCGACAGCATGCGTCTCGCTCGACCAAATGTGGTGGCTTGAGGCGTACGGCCTCGCGGGGCCGGTCCCACTTCCAACCGCGGAGCCGTCTGGATTTGTGCGGGGCTGGTCCTGACATCATACTCACCAATCAGCTGGGCAGGAGGCAGGCCGACTGAATTTGGACGTCGCACGGCATCGGGTGGTGACGTCATCACGCAACGGCACGTCCGGGCGGTGACGCGCGCTGGGCGTGCGCCGTCAAGACACTGCATACGGGGTCGAGGCGGTGCGTACGGCCTCAATGCGGCTGTGGGCCGATAGGCCGTTGTCACGCGGAATTTTTGTACAGTCAGTTTTTCGGAGCCCCAGTCGATGTCGGAACCAGCTCCGCACAACTCCATACGGCTCCGGCGATCGAAGGCCGTACGGCTCAAGCGATCACGTTAGGTCGCGCTAACCACATGCAGTCACATGCTCGTGGGACCGGCCCTTGATAGAGCCTCAGCATGATATCCCTGTTTCTGTATTCTAGCAGAGGCATATATTGCCACTGGCCCCTTTACAGCCCCTATAATGTTGATAAATACAAGTTGGTTTGAAAAACACTGCATTTGCTTTGTGTCCTTCAGGAAGCCCTTAATTACGTAACCAGCTTACAGACCACAGAGCTGCAGCTACTTGGAATATTCAATAAATTGATGAACAAAGCCGCTAATTTTAACAGAAAAAAAGTTATAAATATCATTCCCATGCTGTGAGGAATGCTCAGATTAATCTTTACACGTAGATCAGAATTTTAATAAGCATAGATTACCATAATATTAGGTTAGATCATATTTTGTAGGGGAAGTGACATTGGACATATTTCATGCTTGTAATATTAAGCCAGCATAGATTTCTATAAAAATAGCTTTGCTTTTCGTTATCCATCAGACTGTACACCAACATTTCAGGGTGTTCTGGTTTCGTTTAGATTTGTTTAGTTTAGCGATACGGTGCAGAAACAGGCCCTTCGACTCCACCCGGTCCGTGCCGACCAGCGATCCCCGCACATTAACACTACACTACACACTAGGCACAATTTACTATTGTTACTAAAGCCAATTAACCTGCAAACCTGCACATTTTTGGAATGTGGGAGGAAACCGGAGCACGCGGAGAAGACCCACCCAGGTTGCGAGGAGAATGTACAAACTCCATGCAGACAGCAGCCGTGGTCAGGATCGAACCCGGGTCCCTGGTACTATAAGGCAGCAACTCTACCACAGCGCAACACAGCTGCCCCAAAGTATACATTTTAATTGAAAAAGTTGAATAAACTTGGCCTTAGTATTAGGGCTGTGTGTATCGTTGCTTTCACTTAGTATGGCTGTATGGTAACTCAGATTTCACTTTACCTTAATTGGTTAAGTGACAATAAATGCTAACTTGAACTTGAGAAAGGCTATATGGCACTGTATATCTACACTTGACTGATTTCAAAGTGATGGCTCTGATCAAAGATCATTTGTCCTGTTATTTGGAAACTGCAACAATCAATGGATACATTGCTAATTGGACTTGCAGGACAAAACAGGCTAATCTAAAATTCCATTTATTGAAAATAAATTAAGTTTAGTTGGGATTCAGTTCAGTTCAGCTTGTTGGGATTAAGAGTATATTTAAGTTATAACTAGACCAAGTGCAGACCCGTTGGGTCTGTTCCCGCAATACCCGGTTGCGAGGGGAGGGGGCGGCCTGAGGCATCACACACACACTAACCACCACACACACACACACACACACACACACACACACACACACACACACACACACACACACACACACACACACACACACACACACACACACACACACACACACACACACACTACTACCCTCACATACACTAACCACCCCCATTGATATTATATTAAGAAGGGGGGGAGGAGAGGGGTAGCGCCGCCCAACAGCCGCCAGCCTCAGAGTGAGCCTCAGCTCCATGGCCTCGCATCCTCGGCGCATCAGAGTGAGCCTGCGGGCCGCCAGCGAGGACGTGATCCTGAGTGAGCCAGCGGGGGAACAGCCAATCTGTGGATTCCGCCTGCGTGACATAGCCGGGCCGGGGGGGTTGGGGGAAGTCGAGGAGAGCCGGTGGGGTTGGGGGAAGTGGAGGAGAGCCGGGCGGCAGCTGAGCGCGTGGGCGGTTCTGAGCGAGGCGGTCGGTCGTAGGAGTCCAGATGCAGGAGGCATGGCGCGAGCGTACTTGGAGCAGGGTGGGGGGAGTGGAGGAGAGCCAGGCTGCGAAATGAAGAGAGAGAGAGAAGCGGCTTGAATTGGTCGGCATGTGGGCATTGTGACGTCAGCAGCTGGTAAGAGCCGTTTAGATTTAAAAAATTGAGTTTTGTTTGAGTTTTGTGATCAATTTAACACAATTTGGGGATATAATTGATCAAGAAGTAGATGTGCGAATGCAAAAGTAAAATCGCTAGCGAAATGGTAAAAACCTCGGCGTAGTAACAAATAAAAGGCAAAATGCCGTACACCCACACACGCACACAGAGTTTTAAAAGTATGTAGATAGATAGATGGGTCATGTTAAAAAAAAATGGCCTCAGGGCTACATAGACACAAGACGCAAGTTGCTACCTTACAGCACTTACAGTGGCAGGGACCCGGGTTTGATTTTGTCTACGGGTGCTGTCTGTACATAGTTTGTATGTTCTCTCTGTGACCGGCGTGGGCTTTCTCCAAGATCTTCGGTTTCCTCCCACGCTCGAAAGACGTACAGGTTTGTAGGTTAATTGGCTTTGTACAAATGTAAATTGTCCCTAATGTGTGTATGATATAATGTTAGTGTGAAGGGATCGCTGGTCACGCATACTATGTAGGCCGAAGGGCCTGTTTCCGCGCTGTACCTCTAAACTAAACTAACCTAAATTACCACAGAGCAAACAACATGATTGGAGTAATTAAAAGGAATTTCAGGTTTGTAGGTGTATATCCAGAGCCTGCTGGATCACTCGGTTGCTGGCCATTTTAATTCCCCTTCCCATACCCCTACTCACCTTTCTGTCCTGGGCCTCCTCCATTGGCAGAGTGAAGTCACACGCAAACTGGAGGAACAGCACCTCATATTCCTCTTGAGCAGCTTACACCCCAGCGGTATGAACATTGAAATCTCCAATTTTAGGTCACCTCTAACAACCACCGACCCCCCCAGGCCTCCCCCCCCCCTCTCCCCCCCCCCCCCTCCCCCCCCCCCCCCCCCCCCCCCCCCCCCCCCCCCCCCCCCCCCCCCCCCCCCCCCACCCCCCTACCCCCCTCCCCACCCCCTCACCAAACCCATGCCCCACCTGCACTGGGAAGTATTTGTTTAGTCAGAGGCTGATGAAACTGTGGAATAAATTGCCACAGAAGGCTGTGGTGGCCGTGTCAATGGATGTTTTAAAGGAACTAGTGTAGTGTAATCCTCCAAAAGTTCATCACCTCACAATTTTCAGGGTTAAATACCACCTGTTACTTCAGGTACAAATTACAAGAACGATGCCTTTGTTGAACGTAATCTATCCAAAGAAAGAAATCATTGCAGTTTATTGATTTAAACCCTTGCAACATGTAACCTTGTACCTACAAAGATGCTTCATTAAACTGCTATAGGTTTAACACAAAAGACTCAAGAGATCGTATAAACGACTAAATTGATGATGAGGAGGTGCATCAATGTTTTTTTCTTTTTTTTTAATTTAGCGATACAGCGCAGAAACAGGCCCTTCGGCCCACAGTGTCCGTGCCAGCCAGCGATCCCCGCACACTAACACTATCCTACACACACGAGGGACAATTTATATTTATACCAAGCCAATTAACCTACAAACCTGGAAGACTTTGCCGTGCGAGAGGAAACTGAAGATCTCGGAGAAAACCCACTCAGGTCACGGGGGGAACGTACAAACTCTGTACAGATAAGCACCCGCAGTCAGGATCGAACCCGAGTCTCTGGCGCTGTAAGGCAGCAACTCTACCTCCGCGCCACCCTTCTGATTTAAAACAAAAGAGCTATTCGAAAATAGCTGGCATTGGAATCAAAAACAGGCTTTGCATAAATTTTGATCACGTCAACATACTCATCAGTACTGACGGAGAAATCAAATACAGCTTGTGAAATGGTTGTTGAAAATTGTCAAGTGGAAAGCCTAAACGGGTTGGAACGCACCGGATGCATTTCAGCATCCAACAAATCTTTGCGTAAATCCATTTCCATTCTTGCACTTGCCTCCGATCGGCTTCAAACAAAGGAGGGAGTGTTTTTTTTTTCCTTTCATTCCTAATCCAAACCCAAGATACCACCTGAAGCCTTGATGCACTTTAAAGATCATCGTGCTTTCCGTCAGAGGGATTAAAGTTAGTCGTTCTCCAGATGAAAATTGCACAAAATAAATTGATGTAAATTGTCTGAAGGTGCAGGCGCTGCTCGTAAGATCTCTCGTTGGTCTGATGCATGCACGAGCATAAAGAGAGGGCAATAAACGTGACTTTACTTCTTTAAGAAAATATGCTGCTGCTGTTCACCAGGGTTCTATTTTCATGGCAGAAGCTGGATAATGAGCACCAGGGTCGACAGGTGGTAGAGGTGCTCTCCAAAGATGTACAGGTTCGTCGGTTAATTGGCTTGGTAAAGGTAAAAATTGTCCCCAGTGTGTGAAGGACAATGTTAATGTGCGGGGATCGATGGGCGGCACGGACCCGGTGGGCCAAAGGGCCTGTTTCCGCCTTGTATCTCTAAACTAAACTAAACTAAACTAAACAAAAGGAAAACAAAATTGCATGCATCTGGCTAAAGCTAACGTATAAACACAGAAAAATGTGGTTTGCACAGTATTTATGCTGATTTATGGATGGCATGGTGGCACAGTTGTAGAGTTGCTGCCTTACAGCGCTTACAGTGCCTGAGACCTAGGTTCGATCCCGACCATCGGATGCTGTCTGTACAGCGTTTGTACGTTCTCCCCGTGACCGCGTGGGTTTTCTCCGAGATCTTTGCTTTCCTCCCACACCCCATAGACGTACAGATTTGCAGGTTAATTGGCTAGGCATGAATGCAACAATTGTCCCTCGCATGTGAAGGACAGTGTTAATGTATAGGTTAATGCAGTTGTACAGGGTCTTGGTGAGACCACACCTGGAGTATTGCATACAGTTTTGGTCTCCAAATCTGAGAAAGGACATTATTGGCATAGAGGGAGTACAGAGAAGGTTCACCAGACTGATTCCTGGGATGTCATGACTTTCATATGAGGAAAGACTGGATAGACTCGGCTAGTACTCGCTAGAATTTAGGAGATTGAGGGGGGATCTTATAGAAACTTACAAAATTCTTAAAGGGTTGGACAGGCTAGATGGAGGAAGATTGTTCCCAATGTTGTGGAAGTCCAGAACAAGGGGTCACAGTTTAAGGATAAGGGGGAAGTCTTTTAGGACCGAGATGAGAAAAGCATTTTTCACACAGAGAGTGGTGAATCTCTGGAATTCTCTGCCACAGAAGGTAATTGAGCCCAGTTCATTGGCTACATTTAAGAGGGAGTTAGATGTGGCCCTTGTGGCTAAAGGGATCAGGGGGTATGGAGAGAAGGCAGGTACAGGATACTGAGTTGGATGATCAGCCATGATCATATTGAATGGCGGTGCAGGCTCGAAGGGCCGAATGGCCTACTCCTGCACCTATTTTCTATGTTTCTATGTTTCTAATGTGCGGGGATTGCTCATCTGCATGGACCAGGTGGGCCAAAGGACCTGTTTCCGTGCTGTATAACGCGAGCAGTTTGAGTATAGGAGCAAAGAAGTCCTTCTGCAGTTGTACGGGACCCTTGTGAGACCACACCTGCAGTATCGTGTGCAGTTTTGGTCTCTTAATTTGAGGACGGGCATTCTTGCTATTAAGGGAGTACAGTGTAGGTTCACAATGTTAATTCCTGGGATGTTGGGACTGTTATATGATGAAAGAATGGAGCGACTGGGACTGTATTCACTAGAATTTAGAAGGATTCGAGGGGATGAACAAGCTAGATGCGGAAACCATGTTCCCAATGTTGGGGGAGTCCAGAACAATGGCACCACAGTTTAAGAATAAAGGGTAGGCCATTTAGAACTGAGATGAGAAAAAACTTTTTCACCCAGTGAGTTGTGAATTTGTGGTATTCTCCGCCTCACTGGATGCATTCAAAAGAGAGTGAGATAGAGCTCTTAGGACTAACGGAATCAAGGTGTATTGGGAGAAGGCAGGTACGGGGTATTGATTGTGGATGATTAGCCATGATCACATTGAATGGCAGGGGTGGCTCGAAGAGCCAAATAACCTTCTCCTGCACCTATTGTCTATGTATCGCCCATCGCATCACATATTCTCCATCCTGCCATCTGGGAAGAGGTACAGGAGCATTAGCTGCAAAACCAGCAGGATGCTCCTCAGCTTCTTCCCGCAGGCTATAAGACTGATAAACGGACTTTGCCCCCTGCCAAAGTATCGCGCACCAACCACCAACCTGGACACACTGCAGCAGAGCCACTGTCGTGCCGCTGCCGATCGGAACGCCTGTTGATGTTTAGTAGAGAGTAGAGTGTTTAATTTATTCATGATATATGTATTTTTATTTCTATTTAATTTTTACTGCACACTGAATGGACACTGGTTGAGCAACGTTTTTTTGTTTCCTCTGGGTATGTGAGTACTCAGGAAAATGACAATAAAGATATACTATACTATATTGTACTATACTATACTATACTATGTATCTCTAAACTAAATTAATAAATTATCCTCCTCTCTCTGACGGGAGTTCTTAGTTTAGTTTAATTTTAGAGATACAGCGTAGTAGCAGGCCATTCAGCCTATTGAGTCCACGGCAACCATCGATCCCTGCGCACTAACACTATCCTACACACACTGAGGACAATTTACAATTATACCAAGCCAATTGACCTACAAACCTGTAACACTTTGGAGTGTGAGAGGAAACCGGAGCTCCTGGAGAAAACCCACGCAGGTCACGGGGAGAACGTACAAACGCCGTACAGACAGCACTCGTAGTCCAGATGGAACCCTGGTCTCTGGCGCTGTAAGGCAGCAACTCAACCGCTGCTCCACCGTGCCATTCTGTGCCACCCTCTCTAAGTGCTCTCCCTCTGTGAGTCCTGCTCTGCCACCATGCTTAAGATTAAGCTTATTACTATCACACTGGTCGCATGGGTTGGGTTATCCCCGCGTACTCGGGTTTTCTGCCACATTCATAAGGACATAAGATCATAAAGAACAGGGGCAGAATTAGGCCATTCGGCCCATCAAGTCTACTCCGCCATTCAATCATGGCTGATCTATCTCTCCCTCCCAACCCCATTCTCCTGCTTTCTCCCCGTTCCAAATACAACCAGGTAAAAAGAGTAAATTGTCACGAGTGTGTAAGATAGCATCAGTGTATGAGGATCACTGGTCGGTGCGGACTCAGTGAGCCAAAGGGGGCTGTTTCTGCACTGTATCTCTAAACAAAACTAGACTATACCGAGGTTCAGTGAAAAGCCTTGTTTTGCATGCTATTGAATCAAATCAGATATACTCTACATAAATACAATCATCAGTCTGAAGAAGTATTTTAACGCGAAACGTCACCTATTCCTTTTCAATGGAGATGCTGCCTGTCCCGCTGAGTTAAGGGCCTGTCCCACGAGCATGCAACTGCATGCGGCAAGCGCGGCCTAACGTGGTCGCTTGAGCCGTACGGCCGCGCGGGGCCGGTCCCACTTCGATTGCCGGAGCCGTATGGAGTTGTGCGGAGCTGGTCCCGACATCGCGCGGGGCTCCGAAAAACTGACCGTTTAAAAATTCCGTGCGGCAACGGCCTGCCGGCCCGCAGCAGCCTCGACGGGCGTGTGCAGTGTCTCAACGCCGTACATCACACGCGAACTTCCCGCGGACTTCGCTCGAACTTCACATCACTCACTCGACCGCCGCGAGGCCCCCGCTTCCGGTTTGGTCGCGCTTGCCGCATGCAGGTCGCATGCTCGTGGGACAGGCCCTTTATTCCAGCATTTAGTGTCAATCCGCTGTGCTGTACTGTTCTATGTCCTATGTTCAATGTTCTGTTCAGCAACAGGTTCATTGACACGTTGTCAGAAGTATTTCTTCGCACAGGATGTGATCGGCAGCAAGAACACATTGCTAAGCTGGGCATCCGTCACCATAGCACCATCATTATTTTAAGAAAATGCTGGATTTTGCCCAGCTGAAGGTCTGTCGTTCGGGAGGGATGAGGTCATACTTACTGATATGTTCCAAAGCTTTCTTACGCACTTTCATGCCATTTTCAAGTTTACATTATCAGGGAATTAGACATTAGATTAGACACTGCATGGAAACAGGCCCTTCGGCCCACTGGGTCTGCACTGACCAGCAATCATTCCTTACACTAGCACTATCCTACACACTAGGGAGAAATTACAATTTTATTGAAGCCAATTAACCTCAAAACTAGTACATCTTTGGAATTATGAAGTTATACCGTGTGTAAACAGTCCTTTTCGCCCAACTTACACATACACCGGCCAACATGTCCCATCTAGACTAGTCCGAGCTGCCAGTCTTTCAAAGGGTTCAAAGGTCCGTTTACTGTCACTTGTACCAATTAAGGTACAGTGAAACTCGATTACCATTTGTCCCATATCCCTCTATACTTGTAATATCCATGTACAGTGCCCTCCATAATGTTTGGGACAAAGCCCCATCATTTATTTATTTGCCTCTGTACGCCACAATTTGAGGCTTGTAATAGAAAAAAAGAAAAAATGACATGTGGTTAAAGTGCACATTGTCAGATTTTAATAAAGGCCAATTTTATCCATTTTGGTTTTGTAAATAAGCTCTTTCTAAGCTTCCCCCCAGTCTAGTTCAGTCAATAAAACAGTGATTCAAGCACTGGAACAACTAAACTGTATTTTTGGATAACACAACAAATTCCCCTATACGATACCTAAATCACTGCAGGTTTGATCCTTGTATCTGCCTGGCCAAGCCCTTCAGCCTCGTGCAAGCAGAGACACTACAAAAGGTCACGCAGTCCCAAGCGCTCTTCCAGAAGATCGACAATGGATCTCGTGGGGGCTGCCTTTCATAAGTCCCCAAACTTTGAGGGGCCGAACTGCATAGGAGTGGCCTCTTTTACTATCCAATCAAACATATTAATAAATCAAAAACCTTATATACATTGTATCTGGAAGAAGCTTCCAGAAGGAAGCCAACATAAATGAATAGTGCAGCATTTGCCCTGTGATTCAAACCGTTCCTCCAAGGCTTAACAGTTCAACCAATCAACAATTAACAGGATAACCGTCTTGCAACATTATTAACACTATTTACAATGCCCTTGCAATGATCCAATCAAAGTGATGCATTTAAGGTTGTTTTGCAAAACTGCTATACATTTTAGCAATGTATAGCAGTTTAACAATTTAGGAGAAACAAGGAGAACACTTGGATCCTTCACCATCCTGCATATCAATCTAAGCCTAGGCTGACTGGCGCCATCCAAAACCTGTAAATTTCCACTGACAAGGGTTAAGCACTTCTGACAAACTCAGGGATCCTCCATTTTATGGTGTCTTTAATTTGGTCAATATTAACACTTTCACCATGTAGAAATTACAACAGTGTTTATACATAGTCCCCACATTTCAGGACACCGTAATGTTTGGGACACACCAATGCTGTGTAAATGAAAGTAGTCATGTTTAGTATTTTGTTGCATATCCTTTGCATGCAATGACTGCGTGAATTCTGCAATTTATGGACATCACCAGTTGCTGGGTGTCCTCTCCGGTGATGCTCTGCCAGGCCTGCATTGCAGCCATCCATCTTTAGCTTATGCTTGTTTTGGGGGCTAGTCTCCTTCAGTTTTCTCTTCAGCATGAAAAAGGCATGCTCAATTGAGTTCAGATCAGGTGATTGACTTGGCCACTCAAGAATTGACCATTTGTTAGCTTTGAATAACTCCTTTGTTGCATTAGCAGTATGTTTGGGATCATTGTCTTGCTGTAGAATGAACCACCAGCCAATGGGTTTTGAGGAATTTGTTTGAGCTTGAGCAGATAGGATGTGTCTATACACTTCAGAATTAATTATGCTACTACCATCAGCAGTTGTATCATCAATGAAGATAAGTAAGCCAGTACCTTCAGCAGCCATACATGCCCAGGCCATAACACCCCCACCATCGTGTTTCACAGATGAGGTGGTATGCTTTGCATCTTGGGCAGTTCCTTGTCTCCTCCATACTTTGCACTTGCCAACATTCTGATAAAAGTTAATCTTCGTCTCGTCTTTCCACCAGACCTTTTTCCAGAACTGTGGTTGCTCTTTTAAGTACTTCTTGGCAAACTGTAACCTGGCCATCCTATTTTTACAGCTAACCAGTGGTTTGCATCTTGCAGTATAGCCTCAGTATTTCTGTTCATGATGTCTTCTGTGAACAGTGGTCATTGACAAATCCACACCTGACTTCTGAGGAATGTTTCTGATCTGTCGGACAGGTGTTTGGGGATTGTTCTTTATTATAGAGAGAATTATTCTGTCATCAGCTGTGGAGGTCTTCCTTGGCCTGCCAGTCCCTTTCCAATTAGTAAGCCCACCAGTGATCTATTTCGTCTTAATGATGTTCCAAACAGTTGATTTTGGCAAACCTAAGGTTTGGCTGATGTCTCTAACAGTTTAATTCTTGTTTCTCAGTCTCATAATGGCATCTTTGACTTTCATTGGCACAACTTTAGTCCTCATGTTGATAAACAGCAATAAAAGTTTCGAAAGGTGATGGAAAGATTGGAGGAAAGACTAGGCGTTGAGAGCTCCCTTATACCTGCATTAAGGAGGCAATTAAACACACCTGAGCAAATACAAACACCTGTGAAGCCATGTGTCCCAAACATTATGGTGCCCTGAATTTCTATATGGTAAAACCGAAATGTAGAAAAAGGCCTTTCATAAAATATGACAACATGCACTTTAACCACATGTGATTTATTTTCTGTAAATCTCAAATTGTGGAGTACAGAGGCAAATAAGTCTTTGTCCCAAACATTATGGTAGGCACTGTACCTGTTTAATTGTTTCTTAAACATTGAGATAGTCCCTGCCTCAATTATCTCCTCTGGCAGCTTGTTTCATACACCAACTACCACCTGTGTTAAAAAGTTACCCCTCAGATTCCTATTAAATCTTTTTCCCTTCACTCTGAATCTGTCCTGGTCCACGATTCCCCTTCTCTGGGCAAGAGAATCTGTACGTCTACCCAATTTTATACTCCTCTCTCAGATCACCCCTCATCCTCCTGCGCTCCAAGGAATAGAGTTCTATCCTGCTCAACCTCTCCCCATAGCTCAGGCATTTGAACCCTGGCAACATCCTAGTAAATCTGCTCGGTACCCTCTCCAAATTGGCAACATCTTCCCCATAACATGGTGCCCAGAACTGAACCACAAAACTTTAAATTCATAGCAAAAGGATTTGAGTGTAAGAGCAGGGAGGTTCTACTGCAGTTGTACAGGGTCTTGGTGAGACCACACCTGGATTATTGCGTACCCTAATCTGAGGAAAGACATTCTTGCCATAGAGGGAGTACAGAGAAGGTTCACCAGACTGATTCCTGGGATGTCAGGACTTTCATATGAAGAAAGACTGGATAGACTCGGCTTGTACTCACTAGAATTTAGAAGATTGAGGGGGGATCTTATAGAAACTTACAAACTTCTTAAGGGGTTGGACAGGCTAGATGCAGGAAGATTGTTCCCGATGTTGGGGAAGTCCAGAACAAGGGGTCACAGTTCAAGGATAAAGGGGAAATCTTATAGGACCGAGATGAGAAAAACATTTTTCACACAGAGAGTGGTGAATCTATAGAATTCTCTGCCACAGAAGGTAGTTGAGGCCAGTTCATTGGCTATATTTAAGAGGGAGTTAGATGTGGCCCTTGTGGCTAAAGGGATCAGGGGGTATGGAGGGAAGGCAGGTACAGGATACTGAGTTGGATGATCAACCATGATCATATTGAATGGCGGTGCAGGCTCGAAGGGCCGAATCTGAAATGAAATGAAATGAAATGAAATGAAATGAAATGAAATGAAATGATTCAATTTATTGTCATTGTCAGTGTACAGTACAGAGACAACGAAATGCATTTTTAGCATCTCCCTTGAAAGGGAGACACAGGGCGTCGCGGTGTGCCCGCGCCTGCCGCCGTACATTCCATTACAGGCAAAGGTGGGTGAAGTGTCTTGCCCAAGGACACAACGACAGTATGCACTCCAAGCGGGATTTGAACCGGCTACCTTCCGGTCGCCAGCCGAACTCTTAGCCCATTGTGCTATCTGTCGCCACATCTATTTTCTATGTTTCTATGTTTCTAAATGTGGTCTCACCAACGTCTTATTTTATTGCAACTTGTCCACCCAACTAAAATACTCAATATTCTGATTGAGGTTTTGATCACTCTATCTACCTGCGACCACCTTCAGGGAACTATGCACCTGCACTCCTAGATCCCTGTGATCTACAGCATTACCCAGAGCCCTACCATTCACTGTGTAGGTCCTGCCCATGTTAGACTTTCCAAAATGCACTTCACATTTCTCTGTATTAAATTCCATCAACCATTCTTCGGCCCACCTTGCCAATCGATCAAGATCTTGCGTCAATCATTCACATTAACTTTCACGATCTACAATACCACCCACTTTTGTATCATAAAAAAAACATAGAACATAGAAAATAGGTGCAGGAGTAGGCCATTCGGCCCTTCGAGCCTGCACCGCCATTCAATATGATCATGGCTGATCATCCAACTCAGTATCCTGTTCCTGCCTTCTCTCCATACCCCCTGATCCCTTTAGCCACAAGGGTCATATCTAACTCCCTCTTAAATATAGCCAATGAACTGGCCTCAACTACCTTCTGCAGCAGAGAATTCCAGAGATTCACCATTCTCAGTGTGAAAAAAGTTTTCCTCATCTCGGTCCTAAAAGATTTCCCCCTTATCCTTAAACTATGACCCCTTGTTCTGGACTTCCCCAACATCGGGAATAATCTTCCTGCATCTAGCCTGTCCAACCCCTTAAGAATTTTGTAAGTTTCTATAAGATCCCCCCTCAATCTTCTAAATTCTAGCGAGTACAAACCAAGTCTATCCAGTCTTTCTTCATATGAAAGTCCTGACATCCCAGGAATCAGTCTGGTGAACCTTCTCTGTACTCCCTCTATGGCAAGAATGCCTTTCCTCAGATTAGGAGACCAAAACTGTATGCAATACTCCAGGTGTGGTCTCACCAAGACCCTGTACAACTGCAGTAGAACCTCCCTGCTCCTATACTCAAATCCTTTTGCTATGAAAGTATCATCTGCAAAGTATCATATGAAACTAGAAGTATCATCTGCAAACTTCAAAGTTTTTTTTGGCCTTCCATCACAGCAATGTGATGGATGTTTATGTAAAATGTAAATTATGTTGTGTCTGGGGTCTATTTGTTTGTAATGTATGGCTGCAGAAACGGCATTTCGTTTGGACCTCAAGGGGTCCAAATGACAATTAAATTGACTATTGACTATTGACTATTGACTATTGAAACTTGCTAATCTTGTTGTGTACGTTCTCATCCAAATCACTGATGTAGATGACAAACAGTAACGGGCCCAGCACCAAACCCTGAGGCACACCACTGGTCTCCAGTCCGAGGAGCAACCTTCCACCATCACCCTCTGCTTCCTTCCAGGGAGCCAATTTGCCATCCATTCAGCTATCTCTTCTTGGGTCCCATGCGATCTAACCTTCCAGAGCAGCCCACCATGCGGTAGGAAGCTGGAGCACCCGGAGAAATCCCACGTGGTCACGGAGAGAATGTACCAACTCTGCACAGACAGCACCCATGGTCAGGATCAAACCCGGGTCTCTGGCGCGGTAAGGCAGCAGCTCAACCATTATGCTTCATTTTATTTGGTCCAACCAGATTCAGTTTGTCAGCACAGCATTGGAACAGGCCCTTTGGCCCACAATATCCGTGCAAGCATCATGCTGCGATAAACTAATCTCCTCTGCCTTCATGCGATTCTAGTCCCTCTATTCCCTGCATATAAATATGCCTATCTAAAATCTTCTTAAATGCCAATGTCTTATCTGCCTCCATCACCACCACTGGCTGTGCATTCCAGGCACCCACCACTCTCTACGTGAAAAAACTTGCCCTGCACTTCTCTTTCAAACCTACCCCCTCTCAGCTCAATGCTATGCCCTCCAATCTTTGCCGTTTCCTTCCTGGGAGAAAGGGTAGATTATGTCATAATCTATCTATACTTCTCATCATTTAAAATTCTTCTCCCAGGCCTCCTCTCAGACTCAAGAGCAAGATTTTACAATGAGACGAGAAGCCTCTTAAATACCCCTAGCATCACCCCCAGCAATGTGTTCCAGGTCCCCACCACTCACTGTAAAAACACATGCCCTGCACACCTTCATTAAACTTAACCCTCTCACTTTTAAGCTGTGTTCTCTAGACCTTGGGTGGGTTTTCCCCGAGATCTTCCGTTTCCTCCCACACTCCAGGCACCCACCACTCGCTAAATAAAAATAACATGCCCCGCACATCTCCTTTAAACTTAAGATAGACACAAAATGCTGGGGTAACTCAGTGGGTCAAGAAGCATCTCTTGAGAAAAAGAGTAGTTGACGTTTCGGGTCGAGTCCGGGGAGAAGAAAACTGGAGGTATGTAAAGGTTCAGAGCCGGAACAGATGTCCAAGGAAATGTGGAGCCCACAATGGTCCATTGTTGGCGGTGGAAGAGTTGATAAGAAAGGGATGTGAGCAGTAAAACTAACAGGATGGCTCGGGTGTGGGAGGGACGGAGAGAGAGGGAATGCAAGGGTCACTTGAAATTAGAGAAATCAATATTCATGCTGGTGGGCTGTAAGCTGCCTGGGTAAAATATTAGGTGCTGTTCCTCCTATTTGTGTTTGGCCTCACTCTGACACTGGAGGAGGCCAAGGACAGAAAGGTCAGGAAATAACCCCTGTCATCTTAAAGCTAGGCCCTCTAGTCCTTGACATTTCCATCCTGGGGAAAAAGGTTCTGCCTCTCTACCTTGTCGATGCCTCTCATCATTGAATATACTTCCATGGTGTAGCCTGTTCCGCTTGGGAGTCATTTGTAGATTTGTAGAGTCAAAGATTTTGTACATCCCAAAACCTTGGGGTGCCTCGCGCGACCGCGCATCACTGCCTACGTTACCATGCACGCATCACGTGCATACATCGCGCAAATGATGTCACGTAAATGACACGCAAATTACGCCCAAGAGGGACAGGCCCTTAAGACTCTATGACATTTTGACTTCTACCTGGTCTCCTCTGAGCCTCAAGGGAAAGGTTTTATAGTGCAACAATAACTCACACCTTAATCGTCCTGGCCTGTCAAGTGCTGACTGATCTTCCGTTAGACTGAGAGTGGGAGGAAACGTATTCTCGTGGCGCTGTGTTATGGCAACAATCATTTCTCTCTCCGTCAGAATTCGAGGAGGCAGTGATTGACCAGAACTATTTGCTGCTTTGACAGGTGTGACCAAGCAAACTACTGCACATATTATCAGCCCACCTCTCCTTCCTTACCTTAAGTGTTTGGGAACGGTAGCCTCTGTTTTTTTTTTTAATGTTCACGAGAGTTAATTAGCCACATATATGCTGATTTTCGCAATATTTCCCTGTTAATTAAACGGGTTTCCCTGCTTTAATCCCCCAGCAATAAAAAGCTTAATCTGTCTAGCATAATCAGAGGATTATGTTGCAGATCCTGGGGTCATGGGCCTGTCTTTATTAAATCGTTCAAGCACCAAGCCAAAATGTGTGGCACTAAGCTCAAGCAAGCATCTGTTTAAATGATGTCTGATCTCTGCATCGTACAAAGGAGAGCCCACCATTTCAAATAGATTATTTGAGCAAATATGGGCGCCACAGTAGCACTGCGGTAGAGTGGCTACCCTACAGCGCCAGAGACCCGGGTTCGATACTGACTACGGGTGCTGTCTGTACAGAGTTTGTACGTTCTCCCCATGACCTGCGTGGGTTTTCTCCGAGATCTTCAGTTTCATCCCACACTACAAAGACGGACATGTATTTAAGTTAATTGGCGTGGTATAATTGTATGTAAAAAATGTCTCTAGTGTGTATGTAGGGTAGTGTTAGTGTGTAGGGATCGCAGATCGATGTGGACACAGGGCCTGTTTACTCCACCTAAGGAACTGTTTACTCCACCATTCAATCATGGCTGATCTATCTTTCCCTCTCAACCCCATTATCCTGCCTTCTTCCCATAACCCCTGACATCTTTACTAATCAGCCTGATCCTGACCACAGGTGTTGTCTTTCCGGGGTTTGTACGTTCTCCCTGTGACCAGCGTGGGTTTTCTCCGGGTGCTCTGGTTTCCTCCCACATTCCAAAGACATACACTTTTGTAGGTTAATTTGTTCCGATAAAGATTGTAAATTGTCCCTAGTGTGTGGGATTGTGCTAGTCACTGACCGGTGGGCCGAAGGTCCTGTTTCCACACTATATCTCTAAAACTAAAACTAAAACTGAAACATAGGCCTGACTATTAAATCTCCCAAGCAGCAGAAAACACTGAGCCAGCCAGTCTAGCAACAAGCTCTAGTAAGCATCTGTTTCGATAGAGTCTGATCTCAATATCATGCGCAATTTTCTTTTGCTCAGCAGTGAACAGAATCATACCAACAATCAACAACAATCAACAATCAGTTTTATTCGTCACATTGCACATAAAGTGCAGGTGAAATGAATTTGTCAGCAGCGGTACAATGAGAAAGAACACACAATACACAATAATAATTTAACACAAACATCCACCACAGCATTTATCACTGTGGTGGAAGGCACAAAATTTGGCCAGTCCTCCTCCATTTCCCCCCGTGGTCGGGACCAGAGTCAGTCCAGGATCGGCTCTTCCTCACCGGAGACCGCGGCTTTAGGTTGGTGTAGGCCACAGGCCGGCGGTCAAAGATTCAAAGTCCCCGCCGCAGCCAGAAGCACCGCAGACCGCAGGGCCGGCGGTCGAAGCTCCCACCCAGGGGTGATGGTAAGTCCACGCCGGGTCCGCGGTAGAAGTTGGCCGCGGGCCGGCCGTGGAAGCTCCTTCTTCCCCCGAGTCCCCCACGAGGGATCCCGGGCTGTAAACGCCGCACCAGCTGGAGCTCCACAGACCGCGGCTTCAGGCTGCCGGCTGCCGCGGGCCAGCGAAACGGAGCGCTGCCCTCCGGCGAGCCCTAGCGAGGGCTCGCCCGCTACGCGCCGAGAGTCCACGCTGCGCCCGCCACTGAAGCCCCAGGCGCGTCTCCGGGAAAGGCCACGCCGATCCTCGATGTTAGGCCCCAGGGGAGGCGACCTGGAAAAAGTCGCCTCTCCATGGAGGAGGCGACCAAAACGGTTTCCCCCTCACCCCCCACACAAGACACACAAAAAACATACTTTAAAACATACTAAGAAAACAAAAAAGTTGAAAAAAAATGAACACGCAGCGCCCCCACCAAACAGAAACAAGCCCATTCAGCTCTTCCTATCCAAGTGCCTATAGTCGTACAGCATGGAAACAGGCCCTTTGGCCCAACTTGCCCACGACGACCAACATGTCCTATCTACACTTTTGCCGGCACTGTTTGATAGCACCGGGCCTGTGCTCACAAGTCGCCACAATGCAGGAAGTATGCGGAGGCTTTGGAGAGGGTGCAGAGAAGGTTTACCTGAATGATGCCTGGATAAGAGATGTCACCCAGAGAGTTGTGAATCTGGGGAATTCTCTGCCACAGAAGGCAGTGGAGGCTGTTTCACTAGATGTATTCAAGAGAGAGCTAAATCTCTCTTGGGGCTACTGGGATCAGGGGATATGGGGTTGAAAGCAGGAACTGGGGACTAATTTTGGACGATCAGCCATGATCATGTTGAATGGCGCTGCTGACAAAGCGTTGAATGGCCTACTCCCGCACCTATTTTCTATGTTTCTATGTTTCTATTATGGTGTATTAGCTACAGGGAGCGTTTGGACAGGCTTGGACTGCTTTCTCTGGAGTGCTGGAGACAGCGGGGAGACCCAATAAAGTACAGTATACAAAATGATGAGAGGCAGAGATCGGATAGACAGTCACAACCTTTTTGCCAGTATGGTGAAAATCAAATACTGGAGAGCGTAGCTTTAAGGTGAGAGGGTCAGAGTTTAAAGGAGATGTGCGGGACAAGTTTCTTTACACAGAGGGTGGTGTGCGCCTGGAAAACACTGCCAGGGTTGGTTCTTGAGGAAGGTACAACAGTGGCATTTAAGAGACATTTTTGGACAGGTACATGGACATGCAGGGAGAGGAGGGTTGTGGATTAAATTCCAATCCGTCCCAACGCCGGAGTTTCGATCATCCCGACGAGAGGGCCTGAACATCTGTAGCTGCGTCGTTGAAAATCTGTCCCAGCCCGTGTGTGCGATTTTGGTGCCGTTTAGAGGGGGGCGGGTTTAAAACGCGATTTTCCCTAGGCTGTTTCAAATCAAGGATGTTCAGCCTAGAAAATTATTAACGAAAAATCGCTGGAAGATTCCGTCACTTTAGCTATTATTACTTTTAAGGGCTTTATCTAATTGTTATAGTAGTTTAAAAATTAACCTCTAAACCCCCGACCGCCGGCAACCGGCCGGATCTCATACAGGGGAAAACAGAAGGTAGGCTGTTTATTTTTACATTAAAAAGGGCTTCTTAAGATCCCTTTATACAAAGTTTAATATTGCGAGTAGCTCATTTTGTCCCCATTATATCCCGCAGTATTTTTCTGGGCATTTGAGGGCACAAATCCACCATAATGTGAACGTTCTAAACCAGCGCGTTCACAGGAACCCACTAAAAAGCTGATTTAAATTGACTTTAATTTACAGCAATTAAACACTAAATTCCTTCCATTTGGCCTATAAATTAATGTCAATGAGCTTTAAAAATCATGTTTTATTGTGAATTATTTGTGAATATTATTTGGACACTTAGGCTATTAAAAAATATTAATCATTTATTAAGAAATGGATAGATGTTTAGATCTAGTAATTGAAGTTTGAAATTAGCTACAATTGGGTAACTAACTAATTATACGCTTTAATTTCAGGTACAAAGTACCCTTAAATATTGTTTAAGAAGGAAAAAAAAAAAACTGCAGATGCTGGAAAAATCGAAGGTAAACAAAAGTGCTGGAGATACTCAACGGGTGAGGCAGCATCTATAGAGCGAAGGAAATAGGCGATGTTTCAGGTCGAGACCCTTCTTCAGACTGATGTGGGGAGGAGGGGAAGAAAGGAAGAGGCAGAGACAGTGGGCTGTGGGAGAGCTGGGAATGGGAGGGGAAGGAGAAAGGAAGGACTACCTGAAATTGGAGAAGTCAATGTTCATACCGCTGGGGTGTAAACTATCCAAGCGAAATATGAGGTGCTGCTCCTATAATTTGCGGTGGGACTCACTCTGGCCATGGAGGAGGCCCAGGACATTTTTGGTTCCATCTTTATCCAACCCCCCTCACCACCACCCGTCCCACTTGTTGTCAGCTGCCCCACCCCCCCCCCCCCCCCCCCCCCCCCCCCCCCCCCCCCATGTGCAGGGTCCCCTTTGTTTTTCACAAATCCAGGGATTCCGACCTCGAAGCTTCCATGTCTCTCCTTGGTGTTGGTGGCTTGGTCTATGCTGGCGGCTCGATCCCGAGTCCCCGCGGAAATAAACCAAAACTGAAACTGAATTTCAGGTTCAAGTCCAGCTACAATTTCACGTTTGTAATGCATTGAAATGTTATTGCCAATGCAAAGGATTTCAGGCTGAGACGAGCGGAATCCAGACTGAGCAAGTGAGGATCTTAAAAATAAATAGATTCACAAATCAAAATTCATATTTTATATTATTGCACAAAGTGCAGATGGTGTGGCTGAGATATTGCGTCTGCGAGGAAATGTTTTGCTTCAGTGAATATTTCAGCGAAAGGAAGAAAAATTTTTTTTTAAAGGCCAATCTGCAATATTTGCCATTCAGCTCATTTGATCACTCTCTGCATTGTAATCTAAATTACAAATACAAAGCGAACTGGAGATCAAATTAGCTTCACGGACTTGTTAGAGAATGAGAAATGAATGTCATGTGCAGAGACTGATAATTTTCAAGGAAGAAATGGATGCAAATGGATGAGAAATGTTTTATTCCTGATCAATGTGTATACAAGGTTATGACCTGCAGATTCTATCCCACAGCATAATACTCAAGTTCCAGGAGCAGAATTAGGCCATTTGGCCCATCGTCTGCTCCACCATTCAATCATGGCTGTTCTCCAATATCTTTCCCTCCTAACCCCCATCCTCCTGTCTTCTCCCCATAACCCCCGACACCAGTACCATTCACGAATCTATCTCACTCTGCCTTAAAAATATCCGCGAACTTGGCCTCCACAGCCTTCTGTGGCAATGAATTCCACAGATTCACCACCCTCTAACTAATAAATTCCTCCTCATCTCCTTCCTAAAGGACAATACACAATAGACTCAAGACAATAGGTAATAGACAATAGGTGCAGGAGTAGGCCATTCGGCCCTTCGAGCCAGCACCGCCTTTCAATGTGATCATGAGGGGGGATCTTATAGAAACTTACAAAATTCTTAAGGGGTTGGACAGGCTAGATGCAGGAAGATTGTTCCCGATGTTGGGGAAGTCCAGAACAAGGGGTCACAGTTTAAGGATAAGGGGGAAATCTTTTAGGACCGAGATGAGAAAAACATTTTTCACACAGTGAGTGGTGAATCTGTGGAATTCTCTGCCACAGAAGGTAGTTGAGGCCAGTTCATTGGCTATATTTAAGAGGGAGTTAGGTGTGGCCCTTGTGGCTAAAGGGATCAGGGGGTATGGAGAGAAGGCAGGTACAGGATACTGAGTTGGTTGATCAGCCATGATCATATTGAATGGCGGTGTAGGCTCGAAGGGCCGAATGGCCTACTCCTGCACCTATTTTCCATGTTTCTATGACTGATCATCCACAATCAGTACCCCGTTGTGGAACATCCTTTAATTCTGAGGCTGTGACCTCTGGTCCTAGACTCTCCCACTAGTGGAAAAATCCTCTCAACATCGACTCTATCCAGGCCTTGATCTGTACTGCGAGGTAAAGTTCTATGAAAATGCTTTTATTAAAGGAATTTGCAGACTTACTACATAGATCGTACAATTTGTGGTTTTCCTCCTGCACCATTTTATCCCTTGTCTGTACTGGGCTTCACGACATATTAAGAATTACTATGTTAGTTAAAATCGATCTTTACAATTTTGCTGAAGCCAATTAACCTACAAATCTCAGTTTAGTTTAGCTTATTGTCACATGTACCGAGGTACAGTGAAAAACCTTTGTTGGTTGCTCATCAGTCAGCAGAAAGATGATACATGATTACAATCGAGCCATTCGCAGTGCACATATACATGATAAGGGAATAACATTTAGTGCAAAGTAAAGCCAGCAAAGTCTGATCAAAGATAGTAGTTCAGGACTGCTCGTGGTAGGATGGTTCAGTTGCCTAATAAATTTTGGGAAGAAACTGTCCCTGAATCTGGAGGTGTGTGTTTTCACATTTCGATACCTTTTCTCCCTGGTAGAGGGGAGAAGAGGGAGGCAGTGGTGGTGAAGGCAGATACGAGAGTGGTGTTTAAGAGGCTATTATAAAAAGCACTTGCATATTTATAAAGTCATGGGATAGGAGAAGAATTAGGCAATTCGGCCCATCAAGTCTACTCCACCATTCAATCATGGCTGATCTATCTCCCCTTCCTAACCCTATTTTCCTGCCTTCTCTCCATAACCTCTGACACCCGTATTAATCAAAAATCTATCAATATCTGCCTGAAAAATATCCACAGACTTGCCTTCCACAGCCTTCTGTGGCAAAGAATTCCACAGATTTACCACCCTCTGACAAAATACATTTCTCCTCATCTCCTTCTTATAAGAACGTCCTTTAATTCTAACGCTATGACCTCTAGTATTCGAATCTCCCACTAGTGGAAACATTCTCTCCACATCCACTCTTTCCAAGCCTTTCACTATTCTGTATGTTTCAATGAGGTCCCCCCTCATTCTTCTAAACTCCAGTAAGTACAGGCCCAGTGCCGACAAACGATCATCATAGGTTAACCTACTCGTTCCTGGGATCATTCTTGTAAACCTCCTCTGAACTCTCTCCAGAGTCAGCACATCCTTCCTCAGATATGGTGCCCAAAATATTGCTCACAATATTGCCGGATATGGATCACATGCAGGCAGAGGAGATTATTTAACCTAGTATCATGTTTGGCACTGACATTGTGGGATAAAGGGCTTGTCCCTGTTCTGTACTGTTCTACGTAGAGGAAGGAATTGCCAGTACTGCTTTACACTGAAGATAGTCACAAAAAGCTGGAGTAACTCAGCAGGTCAAGCAGCATCTTTGGGGAAAAGGAATAGGTGACGATTTGGTTCGAGACCTTTCTTCAAACTGGCCTGGGCCTCCTCCACTGTCAGAATGAGGCCACACACAAATGGAGGAATAGCGTGTGGCCTCTAGAAGTGTCTCGACCCGAAACATCACCTATTCCTTTTCTCCAGAGATGCTGCCTGGCCCGTTGAGTTACTCCAGCATTTTGTGTTTATCTTCTGTGCTGTTCGATGTTTTATATGTTTCAAGAAAATCGATCACCCACTTGCCTGTGTTGTTCTGATAGTCGTGGAGAGATACAGTGTGGAAACAGGCCCTTTGGCCCAACTTACCCACAGCAGCCAACATGTCCCAGCTGCACTAGTCCTGTTCAATGATATAGCGGCTTATGTTCACAAGTTCACAAGTTATAGTAGAATTAGGACATTTAGCCCATCGAGTCTACTCTGCCATTCAATCATGGCTGATCTCTGCCTCTTAATCCCATTTTCCTGCCTTCTCCCCATGACCCTTGATACTCTTTCTAATCAAGAATTTATTTTCTATCTCTGTCTTAAAAATATCCACTGGCCTTCACAGCCCTCTGGAGCTTAGTTTAGTTGAGTTTAGTTTAGAGATACAGCGCGGAAACAGGCCCTTCGGCCCACTGGGTCCATGCCAACCAGCGATCCCCGCACACTAAAACTATCCTACCCCACAAGGGACAATTTACACTCACCAAGCTAATTAACCTACAAACCTGTACGTCTTTGTAGTGTGGGAGGAAACCCAAGATCTCGGAGAAAACCCACGCAGGTCACGGGGAGAACGTACAAACTCCGTACAGACATCACCCGTTGTCGGGATCGAACCTGGGTCTCCGGCGCTGCATTCTCTTTAAGGCGCTACTCTACTACTGCGCCACCGCGCATTTAGTTCCGCAGATTAACTGTCCGCTGACTAAAGAAGTTCCTCAGCACCTCCTTTCTAAAAGAGCGCCCTTTTATTCTGAGGCTATGGCCTCAGGTCCTAGTCTCTCCCACCAGCAGATACCATCCTTTCCACGTCCACTCTATCGATGTTAAAGCCCACACAGTCATGGAGAGCTGTCTTGACAGGCAGTGTGCATTTCTTTAGTGTTCTATAAAATCCTAGCATGATTGACTCTTGACACAATATACGAGCTCTGACTCAATTATAAATTTGGATTAAAGGCCCGTGTAGTCCATTACAACAGTAAATTGTGGGTTTTAGGAGCCATTTGTTAAGTATGAGCTTCAGACATAATGAGACCGAACAATTTTAATCATTTTACAAATTGACCTGAAATTGGGGCTGATTTCTGTGGAGGCATTTCTCTTCCTAGCTGACTAAACTTCACAGATTTATCTCCGATACAGCAGGAGGCCTGTTTATATCAGTACTGTGGAGTGTAATGTATTATCACAATAAATCATTCATAAACTTGTTCGCACAGTAGAAAGGAAACCTAACAAGTGTGAAAATGTCAAACACATTGACGTATCGACAATAGTCTTTCATAGGTGACGCTTTCTCCAGTGCCAAAAATATATTTGCTGGATTTAATAACTGTCGAAAGCATATCTCTGGCATGTTAATATTTGTATTTTCAAGCAGATTTATTGTACATAGCAAGGGTGGCGCAGCCATATAATAACCATATAACAATTACAGCATGGAAACAGGCCATCTTGGCCCTTCAAGTCCATGCCGAACATTTATTTTCCCCTAGTCCCATCTACCTGCACTCAGACCATAACCCTCCATTCCTTTCCCATCCACATACCTATCCAATTTATTTTTAAATGATAAAATCGAACCTGCCTCCACCACATCCACTAGAAGCTCATTCCACACAGCTACCACTCTCTGAGTAAAGAAGTTCTCCCTCAAGTTACCCCTAAACTTTTGTCCCTTAATTCTGAAGTCATGTCCTCTTGTTTGAATCTTCCCTACTCTCAATGGGAAAAGCTTATCCACGTCAACTCTGTCTATCCCTCTCACCATTTTAAAGACCTCTATCAAGTCCCCCCTTAACTTTCTGCGCTCCAAAGAATAAAGACCTAACTTGTTCAACCTTTCTCTGTAACTTAGTTGCTGAAACCCAGGCAACATTATAGTAAATCTCCTCTGTACTCTCTCCATTTTGTTGACATCCTTCCTATAATCGGGCGACCAAAATTGTACACCATACTCCAGAATTGGCCTCAACAATGCCTTGTACAATTTTAACATTACATCCCAACTTCTATACTCAATGCTCTGATTTATAAAGGCCAGCACACCAAAAGCTTGATTTACCACCCTATCTACATGAGATTCCACCTTCAGGGAACTGTGCACAGTTATTCCTAGATCCCTCTGTTCAACTGGATTCTTCAATTCCCTACCATTTACCATGTACGTCCGATTTTGATTTGTCCTGCCAAGATGCAGCACCTCACACTTATCAGCATTAAACTCCATCTGCCATCTTTCAGCCCACTCTTCCAACTGGCATAAATCTCTCTGTAGACTTTGAAAATCTACTTCATTATCCACAACACCACCTATCTTAGTATCATCTGCATACTTACTAATCCAATTTACCACACCATCATCCAGATCATTGATGTATATGAGAAACAACAGTGGACCCAACACAGATCCCTGTGGCACCCCACTAGTCACTGGCCTCCAACCTGACAAACAGCCATCCACCATTACTCTCTGACATCTCCCATTCAGCCACTATTGAATCCATCTTGCTACTCCACCATTAATACCCAACAATTGAACCTTCTTAACCAACCTTTCATGGGGAACCTTGTCAAAGGCCTTACTGAAGTCCATATATATAACATCCACTACTTTACCCTCATCAATTTCCCGAGTAACCTCTTCAAAAAATTCAAGAAGATTAGTCAAACATGACCTTCCAGGCACAAATCCATGTTGACTGTTCCTAATCAGACCCTGTTTATCCAGATGCTTATATATATATTATATCCAGGTATCCTTTCCATTAATTTGCCCACCACTGACGTCAAACTAACAGGTCTATAATTGCTAGGTTTACTCTTAGAACCCTTTTTAAACAATGGAACAACATGCGCAGTACGCCAATCCTCCGGCACTGTTCCCGTTTCTAATGACATTTTAAATATTTCTGTCATAGCCCCTGCTATTTCTACACTAACTTCCCTCAATTTCCTAGGGAATATCCTGTCTGGACCTGGAGACTTATCCACTTTTATATTTCTCAAAAGTGTTGGTACTTCCTCTTCTTTGAATCTCATAGTTTCCATAACTACTCTACTTGTTTCCCTTACCTCACATAATTATGCCCCTGTCCAACTTAGGAAACCTGAACGGAAACCTATGGAGACTTTGTGCCCCACCCAAGGTTTCCGTGCCATTCCCGAAGGTTCCTGGAGGTTTTTGACAGTCTCCCTACCTGCTTCCACTACCTGCAACCTCTGGCAACAACCTGCAACCTCCGGGAACTGCACGGAAACCTTGGATGGGGCGCAAAGTCTCCAGAGGTTTCCGTTCAGGTTTCCTAAGTGGGACATGGGCATTACAGCACCAGAGATCCGGGCTCAATTCTGACTACAAACGCTTGTCTGTACTGAGTTTGTACATTCTTCCCGTGACCTGCGTGGATTTTCCCCAAGATCTTCGGTTTCCTCCCACAGTGCAAAGACGTACAGGTTTGTAGGTTAATTGTCTTGGTATAAAAAATGTAAAAGCATCTCTAGCGTGTAGGGTAGTGTTAATGTGTGGGGATCGCTAGTCGGTGCAGACACAGTGGGCCGAAGGGCCTGTTTCCACCATGTATCACTAAACTAAACTAAACTAATTAACAAGTTTGCAGATGATACGAAAGTGGCTGTTATTGTAGATAGTGAAGATGGCTGTCAAAAATTGCAGCAGGATACCGATCAGTTGGCCAGGTGGGCGGAGGCATGGTTGGTTGAATTTAATACAGAGAAATGTATGGTGTTGCATTCTAACATGGGCAGGGCCGACAGTGAATGGTGGGGCTCTGGGGAGTGCAGTCGAGCAGAGGGATCTAGAAGCACCTTGAAGGTGGCATCATAGACGGATGGGTTAAGCAAAAAGACTTTTGGCACATTAGCCTTCATCCACCCTGGAGCGGAAAAGGCTACAAAAAGTGGTAAACACTGCCCAGTCCATCATCGGCTCTGACCTCCCGTCCATCGAGGGGATCTATCACAGTCGCTGCCTCAAAAACGCTCAAGAACCCACACCATCCGGGCCATACACTCATCTCCCCACTACCTTCACGTAGAAGGTACAGGAGCCTGAAGACTGCAACGACCAGGTTCAGGAATAGTTACTTCCCCACAGCCATCAGGCTATTAACCTTGGCTCGGACAAAACTCTGAACATTAATAGCCAATAATCTGTTTATTTGCACTTTATCAGTTTAATTTATTCATGTGTGTATATATTTTTTCACAATGATTTATGGACACACTGATCTGTTCTGTATTCATGTCTACTATGTTCTGGTGTGCTAAAGCAAAGCAAGAATGTCATTGTCCTATCAGGGACACATGACAATAAACTCTCTTGAACTATTGAACTCTTGAGCATTGAGTATAGAAGTTGGGAGGTTATGTTGCAGTTGTATACGATGCTGGTGAGGCCGCATTTAGTGTATTGAGTTGAGTTCTGGGCACCATGTTATAGGAAAGATGGGAGGGGTATAGTGAAGAATTTCGATAATGTTGCCATGACTCGAGAGTCTGAGCTATAGGGAGAGGTTGAGTAGGCTGGGACTCTATTCCCTGGAGTGCAGAAGGAGTGATCTTACAGGGGTGTAAGAAATCATGAGAGGAATAGATCGGGTAGACACACAAAGTCTCTTGCCCAGAGTGGGGGAATTGAGAGCTAGTGGGCATACTGTAGGTTTGATGTGAGAGGGAAAAGATTTAATAGGAATCTGGAAGGTAACTTTTTCACATTAGGTGCGGTGGGTATGTAGACCGGTATGTATCTGCCGGAGGAGGTAGTTGAGGCTGGGACTGATGCAACGTTTAAGAAGCATCTAGACAGGTACGTGGATAGGGCAGGTTTGGAGGGATACTGGTCCCACCTGCCTGCATTGGGACCAGTATCCTGTACCTTCTACCTGAAGGTAGTGGGGAGATGAGTGTATGGCCCGGATGGTGTGGGTCTTTGATGATGCTGCCCGCCTTTTTGAGGCAACGACTGTGATAGATCCCCTCGATGGACAGCAGATCGGAGCCAATGATGGACTGGGCAGTTTTTACCACTTTTTGTAGTCTTTTCCGCTCCAGGTGGGACCTGTGTAAATGGGGCATTTTGGTCGGTGTGGGCAAGTTGGGTCCAAGGGCTCTGTTTTCACACTGTATAACTATGTCTACAAGCAGTATTAATAACCAGATTTATATGCATTTAAAGTGCATCTATACCTGATGTGTATATGTGGAGCTGTATATACAAGGCAGCACACTCCATACTTTCTCTGGCATTATTATTAATTGAGTTACATGTCGCAGATGAAGCTTTCCATGATAACATTAACCCAAGGGAAATATCCATGTTAAGCCAAATGATGTTATCCTGTGCTGTACAAGATAATGATTCCATGAATGACACAGACCATAACCCTACACAATCCCATCTAACTGGTAACCTTTGTACTTGGAAACCTTTCACCCCTCAGTAAGTTGCCAATTTCCCCTGCAAAGAGGCTATAATGATGCTGTTGACACTTTACCTTTTAAACAATTTGTTAGTGTCTCAAAACAGAGTAAAAAACCATAAGCTCTCAGTGAATCCAGTGATTACTGCTGGCTGAGTTCTCTTTTGACTGGTGTGGGGAAAGTGATTTTAAATATGTGTGTGTGTGTGTGTGTGTGTGTGTGTGTGTGTGTGTGTGTGTGTGTGTGTGTGTGTGTGTGTGTGTGTGTGTGTGTGTGTGTGTGTGTGTGTGTGTGTGTGTGTGTGTGTGTGTGTGTGTGTGTGTGTGTGTGTGTGTGTGTGTGTGATACAATACAAGGCAAAAGTTGTGAACACACGGCCCAGTCCATCACGACTTCTGACCTCCCCACCAACGAAGGGATCTGCAGGAGTCGCTGCCTAAAATAGGGCAGCCAGCATCATCAGAGACCCACACTACCCCGGACACGCGCTCATTACACCCCGCCATCGGGAAGAAGGTGCAGGAGCCTGAAAACTGGAACGTTCAGGTTCAAGGAACAGCTTCTTCCAGTTCAGCCATCAGGCTATTAAACACCCAAACCTCAAATAAGCTCTGAACGTGGGTGGCGCAGCGGTAGAGTTGCTGCCTCACAGCGCTTGCAGCGCCGGAGACCTAGGTTCAATCCCGACTACGGGTGCTGTCTGTACGGAGTTTGTACGTTTCGCCCCGTGACCACGTGGGGGTTTTCTCCAAGATCTTCGGTTTCCTCCCACACTCCAAAGACGAAACGGTTTGTGGGTTAATTGGCTTGGTATAAATGTAAATTATCCCTAGCGTGTGTAAGATAGTATTAATGGCGGCGCGTTCAGATGCAGCGGCTTTGCGCTCCCAAGTCCGAGTCAATTCGGAGCAGCCCGGTACAGAACGCGGCTGTGATAATAAGGTCTTTAAAAACCTCAGTACCCCGAGAACTCCTAGAACCCCTAGAAACCCCAGTACCCCCACAACCCCCAGGAAGAAACTCACCTCCAGGACCAGGAAATCCAGGACCTGCATCGCAATCCCAACGGGCCGCACATGGAGCCGCACGGAACTGCTCAATATCGGACGTGGCTGCGAGAAACTGGCGTGTGAGTACTACAGCACCCTCACCAAAATCCCGATGGAGCTGGGCAGAACAGCTCCCTGGATCAGCACTCCGGAGGGTAGGAGACGGAGCAAGCGCCGGGAGTGAAAGCAGAAACGTGGAAGGCGAGCGGGGGTGCAGGACAGGCTACGGAGGGCTCCACAAAGACCATCGCTCCCAAGCGTCTTTCTCGCGAATGCCCGGTCACTCACCAACAAGCTGGATGAGGTAAGGCTCTGGATCAACACCCAGCGATCCCTGAAAGACTGCTGTTTGCTGATCTTCACAGAGACCTGGCTCAGCGCGCTGGTTCCCGATGGGGCTGTGGACCTAACCAACCGGTCACTGCATGGTGCTGATAGAACAAAGGACTCCGGTAAGAGCAAGGGTGGCGGGCTCTGCATCTACATCAACAATGACTGGTGCACCAACCACACTGCAGTAGAGAGCTACTGTTCCCCACACCTGGAACACCTAGTGATTAAATGTTGGCCGTTTTACCTGCCTCGGGAGTTTACTGTGGTTATCATCATGGCCATATACATCCCACCACAGGCTAATGCTAACCTAGCGTTAGCACAGCTGCACTCGGCCATCAGTAAGCAGCAGGATGCTCACCCCGACGGTGCCTTCATTGTTGCAGGGGACTTAAACCAGGTCGACCTACGAGCTGCACTCCGCAAATTCCACCAGCATGTGCAGTGCCCTACCAGGGTCTCAAACACGCTGGATAAACTGTACACCAACATCAAGGATGCTTACAGAGCTCTCCCCTGCCCATCCCTGGGACAATCCGATCACCTCTCACTGTTTCTACTGCCTGCATACAAACCCCTCATCCGCAAGACCAAACCTGCAATAAGGACGGTCAATATATGGCCCGAGGACGCCACCCTACAGCTCCATGGCTGCTTTGATCGCACCGACTGGGACCTGTTTGTACCTGGGACCTGTATTGTACTTCCGGTGGAGCTGGTGCCAGCAGCCTCCACCTTCAGCCGGGTATCTTTTTGTTTTTTTGTTTTTTTAGTTATGTTGATGTGTGTTTTTTATGATTTTTTTAATGTCTTTATGTGGGGGAAGAGGGCACGGTGCGGGGGATACCGTCCTTCAGCCGCTTCCTGGTGAGGACGCGACTATTATTCGAGTCGCGTCCTCGCCCCCCCCCCCTCCCCCCACAGCGGCCTACCTACCTGGATTGGCGCGGCCTTTCCTGCCGGGATCGACCGGAGCTCCAGCAGCGGCGGGACAGCGCTGAAACATCGCGGGGCTGGCGATGCCTTACCGGGGGTCGCCGTCTGGAGCCCGGAGTGCTGGACCTGCTGCACCGACATCCTGGAGCTGCGGTTTGCGGAGCTCCCAACGCGGGCGGCGCTGATGGACAGCGCGGGGTCCTGCGACTCTGCCCGGCTCGACCTGCGGACTCGGGAGCTGCAGACTCCGGCAGCGGGAGGCGGCTGATCGGGAGGTCCGGGCCGCTGAGGAGGAGGATGCTCACCGTCGGGGTTCGGCGTCGGCGTTCCACCAGCCCGATGTGAGGGCCTGAACATCGGGCCACTCGGGGCGGCGACTGCCGGTGCTCGGAAGGCCCCGACCACGGATGAACATCTGGGAAGATCGGAGGGGAGGCTGGCTGGACAATGGTGCCTTCCTCACCTTGGTGCCACTGTGTTGTGTTGTGTCGTGGACTTTCTGTGTTTGTGCTTTTTTTTTTAATCTATTTCATTTTTTTAATATGTTTTAACATTTATTATTTATTTATTTTTATGATACTGACTGTAAAGGGAAATTCATTTCGTTGTCTCTAATTGAGACAATGACAATACATTTGAATACAATACAATACAAGAATACAATACTGTTTGCACAACAGGCAACCAGTGGTACAGATGTAGACTTGGAGGAGTACACATCCACTGTGCTCTCCTACATCAACTGCTGTGTGGAGACTGTCACAGTGGACAAACAAATAAAGATGTTCCCAAACCGGAAACCCTGGATGAACAAGGAGGTTCAGAATCTGCTAAGGGCACGCAACAATGCCTTTAAATCCAGGGACACTTCTGCCTACAGTGCGGCCAGGTCGAACCTGAACAAAGGCATCAAAAAGGCCAAAGACATCCACAGGCAAAGGGTGGAAGACCACTTCAATACCGCGGACACCAGAAGCATGTGGCAGGGTTTCAGGGACATTACTGACTACAAGAGCAGCCCAGCCTACCCCCACGGTGATATCACACTGGCCAACGAGCTTAACACCTTCTTTGCCCGCTTTGAAACTGGCAACACCACCAGGAGTGGAATAACCCCGGCCATGGCGGAGGGACAGGCCTTAACACTGAGCACTCAGGAGGTACAGTGCGCTCTGCGTAGGATCAATCCACGCAAGGCTACAGGCCCGGATGGAGTTCAGGGAAGGGTACTAAAGGACTGTGCTGTACAGCTGGTGGAGGTATTCACGAGAATCTTCAATCTGTCTCTATCTCTGACAACGGTCCCCAAGTGCCTGAAAACAGCCACCATAGTGCCGGTGCCGAAAAAGTCTAAAGTCACCAACCTGAACGACTACCGCCCGGTTGCCCTAACTCCAATCCCAATGAAGTGCTTCGAAAGGCTGGTTCTCTCCCACATCAAATCCAGCATCCCTGCCTCACTGGATTCTCATCTATTTGCATACAGGGCAAATAGATCAACAGAGGATGCCATCTCTCTGGCTCTTCACACTGTCCTGACTCACCTGGAAAGACAGGGCACGTACGTGAGGATGCTCTTCATTGACTATAGCTCTGCATTCAATACGGTCATCCCCACCAAGCTCACCACCAAACTCCACCAGCTAGGCCTCAGCTCGCCGATATGCGATTGGATCCTGAACTTTCTGACGGAGTGACCGCAGTCAGTGAGACTGGGCCCGCACCTGTCCTCCACTATCACCCTGAGCACCGGCACACCACAGGGCTGTGTACTAAGCCCCATGCTCTACTCCCTCTTCACTCACGACTGTTCCTGCATTCGACACCAACACCATCGTGAAGTTTGCAGACGACACAACAGTGATTGGGCTGATCACCAACGGTGATGAAACAAACTACAGAGCAGAGGTGCAGAACCTGGCGGACTGGTGCGCATGTAACAACTTGTCACTAAACACCTCCAAGACCAAGGAGCTGATTATTGACTTCAGGAGGTCACATAATGGAGAATACGCCCCAATCTCCATCTACGGGGACAGTATGGAGAGAGTGTCCAGCTTTAAGTTTCTGGGCACTCACATTTCAGAGGACCTCACATGGTCCACCAACACCGCTGCACTGGTCAAGAAGGGACAGCAACGACTGTTCTTCCTGAGGACATTAAAAAAGACTGGTCTGCCCCAACAGCTGCTGACAACGTTCTACCGCTGCACCACAGAGAGCATATTAACGTATGGCATCTCTGTGTGGTATCTCAACTGCACGGAGGCGGAGAGGAGAGCTCTGCAGCGCGTCGTCCACAGAGCGCAGAGGATCATTGGGACAGAGCTACCAGCCTTGGAGGGCATCTACCACACACGGTGCCTCAGGAAGGCCGTCAGCATCCATAAAGACTCCTCACACCCTTGTAACGGACTGTTTGAACTACTTCCCTCCGGCAGACGTTACAAGGCCTTCTACGCCCGAACCTCCAGACTCAGAAACAGCTTTATTCCCAGAGCTATAGCGGCTCTGAACCGGCCCTGCTGAGTGCCCCCCATCCCCCCTGGACTGTCTCCCTCGGATGGTCACGTCACACAGCTTATTTATTTATTTTACTTTTCTTTACATCGGTTGGAAGCTGCATATTAAATCTCGTTGCACTGACGTGCAATGACAATAAAATATATTATTATTATTATTATTATTATTATTATTATTATTATTATTATTATTATTATTATTATTATGTGCAGGGATCGCTGGTCGGTGCAGACTCGGTGGGTCGAAGGACCTGTTTCCGCACTGTATCTCTAAACTAAAAAACTAAGTGGGGTACTAGTGGGGTACCGCAAGGCTCGGTGCTGGGACCGCAGCTATTTACAACATATATTAATGATTTAGATGAAGGGATTGCAAGTAACATTAGCAAATTTGCAGATGACACAAAGCTGGGTAGCAGTGTGAACTGTGAGGAGGATGCTATGAGAATGCAGGGTGACTTGGACAGGTTGAGGGAGTGGGCAGATGCAGTTTAATGTGGATAAATGTGAGGTTATCCACTTTGGTAGCAAAAACAGGAAGGCGGATTACTATCTAAATGGTGTCAAGTTGGGAATAGTGGAAGTGCAACGGGATCTGGGGGTCCTTGTTCATCAGTCAATGAAAGTAAGCATGCAGGTACAGCAGGCAGTGAAGAAAGAATATGGCATGTTAGCCTTCATAACAAGTTGAGTATAGGAGCAAAGAGGTCCTTCTGCAGTTGTACAGGGCCTTAGTGAAATCACAGCTGGAGTATTGTGTGCAGTTTTGGTCCCCTAATTTGAGGAAGGACATTGACGGAATGCAGCCTAGGTTCACAAGGTTAATCCCTGGGATGGCGGGACTGTCCTAGGCCGAGAGAATGGAGCGGCTGGGGTTGTATACTATGGAATTTAGAAGGATGAGAAGGGATCTTATTGAAACATATAAGGTTATTAAGGGTTTGAACACGCTAGAGGCAGTAAACATGTTCCCGATGTTGGGGGAGTCCAGAACCAGGGGCCACAGTTTAAGATTAAGGGATAGGCCATTTAGAATGGAGATGAGGAAACATTTTTTCACACAGAGAGTTGTGAGTCTGTGGAATTCCCTGCCTCAGACGGCAGTTGAGGCTGGTTCTCTGGATACTTTCAAGAGGGAGCTAGATAGAGCTCTTATAGGTAGCGGAGTCAGGGGGATATGGGGAAAATGCAGGAATGGGGAACTGATTGTGCATGATCAGCCATGATCACATTGAATGGTGGTGCTGGCTCGAAGGGCCGAATGACCTACTCCTGCACCTATTGTCTATTGTCTATTGTCTATTGTTCTCCTCTCTCAGACGAGAGTTCAGCAACATCCTCTCTCATTGCACCCCCCAACTTCTCTCCAGAGATGCTGCCTGTCCGGCTGAGTGACTCCAGCATTTTGTGTCTGTCTTCGGTTTAAACCAGCATCTGCAGTCCCTTCCTACAGTAGATTGATTCACGGGTGATCATTTACCAAACATTTGTCCGTTTTCCCATTCCACTGAGAAAATCTTTATAATGAGTGGATGCTGCCCCAGGAGAATGGATCAATTTCTTTGGTCTGTAATGAAGAGAAATGTCTTTGCTCAGTGGGCCGGGAATCTTTGAAATTTGAAAACCAAAGGGCTGTGGTTCTCCGGTCATTGAATGTTTTTTAAAGGTGAGGATGGATTGTTGAACCCTCGGGGAAAGAAGACACTTGGGCACAAGGGAGGAAATTGGACGTGAGACTAAGGTTGTGCAGGAAGGAACTGCAGATGAACCGAAGATAGACACAAAATGCTGGAGTAACTCAGCGGGACAGGCAGCGTCTCTGGAGAGAAGGTTAACATATATATTTGGGTTGACATAACATTTATACTCTCTAGAATTTAGAAGATTGAGAGGGGATCTTATAGAAACGTACAAAATTCTTAAGGGGTTGGACAGGCTAGATGCAGGAAGATTGTTCCCGATGTTAGGGAAGTCCAGGACAAGGGGTCACAGCTTAAGGATAAAGGGGAAATCCTTTAAAACCGAGGTGAGAAGAACTTTTTTCACGCAGAGAGTGGTGAATCTCTGGAACTCTCTGCCACAGAGGGTAGTTGAGGCCAGTTCATTGGCTATATTTAAGAGGGAGTTAGATGTGGCCCTTGTGGCTAAGGGGATCAGGGGGTATGGAGAGAAGGCAGGTACGGGATACTGAGTTGGATGATAAGCCATGATCATATTGAATGGCGGTGCAGGCTCGAAGGGCCGAATGGCCTACTCCTGCACCTAATTTCTATATTTCTATATAATGAGGCTTTGTTGGGAGGAGAAAGTTTCCACCAGTGGGAGAGTCTAGGACTACAATGATACAATTTATTTGTTGTCATTTGAACCACTCTAAACCCCAACCCACCACTCGAAACCCCAACCCACCACTCGAAACGCCAATTGAGGTTCAAAATTTGGTTTCTGCAGTCATACGCACAAGAAAAAGAACTAAGACACAACACAATTTACACAAAGTGTTTCCTCATCTCCGATCTAAATGGCTTACCACTTATTCTTAAACTGTGGTCCCTGGTTCTGGACTCCCCCAACATCGGGAACATGTTTCCTGCCTCTAGCGTGTCCAAACCCTTAACAATCCTATATGTTTCAATAAGATATCCTTTCATCCTTCTAAATTCCAGAGTATACAAGCCCAGCCACTCCATTCTCTCAGCAAATGCCATCCCGGGAATTAACCTTGTAAACCTATGCTGCACTCCCTCAATAGCAAGAATGTCCTTCCTCAGGTTTGGAGAACAAAACTGCACACAATACTCCAGGTGTGGTCTCACTAGGGCCCTGTACAACTGCAGAAAGATATCTTTGCTCCTATACTCAACTCCTCTTGTTATGAATGCCAACATGCCATTCCCTTTCTTCACTGCCTTCCTACAAATGATTGATTTAAAGTCTGAAGAAGGGTCGCGCCATGAAATGTTTAAGAAACATTTGGACAGATATGTGAGGTGCTACTGGATAGAAATGTTGGATGAACTTTTGTAACTTTGTTTAATTTTAGTTTAGTTTAGAGATGCAGTGTGGAAACAGGTCCTTCGGCCCACCGAGTCCGCACCGACCAGCGATCCCTGCACATTAGCACAACCCTGCGCACGCTGGAGATAATTTACAATTATGCCAAGCCCATTAACCTACAAACCTGTATGTCTTTGGAGTGTGGGAGCAAACTGGAGATCTTGGAAAACCCCACGCAGGTCACGGGGAGAACGTGCAAACTCTGTATAGGTAGCGCCCGTAGTCGGGATCGAACCCATGTCTCTGGCGTGGTAAGGCAGCAACTCTACCGCTGCACCACCGCCGTTGATGTCAGAAAGGCGATGACATGTGTACTGCCTAAGCGAGGACTGATGTATGATTTTACCGGGCTGTACGGAAACCAAGGCATTTGCCTGCACCAAGGTACATGTGGCAATATCTTTGAACCATTGGAAAAATGAGATTCATATTTCTACATATTGAATTAGCTGTAAGTCAGCTGGGCACCACAGATCACACCATTCTTTCCATCTGTCATTATTGCCAGCAAATATATTCTCCTCATCTTTTATCTGCCCTAAAGTACTTAGCAAACGTTAATGTATGGGATATGTGGTTGAAAATGAGTATAAAATAACATCAAAACAACTTGTTTTGAGTTTCCAGTGGATTAGGAAGATTCTCCTCTTCACATTTAACAATTAAAGTGTAATTTTCGTCCCTTCATTTAAGTTTTTCATAAATGTATTTGAATTACTGAGAACCTAATCTAACGATATCATTGTTCAAGGTGAGGTGCTGCATAAATGAAGATCTACGTCTTGGCAGTTTGTCCCAGATTTGCAGGAAATAATATTAGCAAATATTTCTAAACATCAGAGCAAACTTACAGCTTTTTATATTAAATGGTCATGAAAATTATTGATTTAATTAGCTGGAGTAGCTCAGCGGTTCAGGCATCTTCTCTGAAGAATAGGGGTAGGTGACGTTTCAGGTCAAGACCCTTCTTCAGTCTCGACCTGAACCCATTCCTTTTCTCCTGTGATGCTGCCTGACCCCCTGAGTTACTCCAGTTTTTTGCGTCTATCTTCGTTTTAAACCACAATCTGCAGATCTTTCCTACACATGATTGATTTGAACTCTGAAGAAGGGTCCCGACCCGAAACACCACCTATTCATATCTTCCTGAGAGGCTGCCTGACCCGCTGTGTTACTCCAGCAATTTGTGTCTTTTTTCATATGATCGATGCAAATCTATGTCAGTAAATATGAAGTGGATATTGGTGAAGGTGTTATTCAAAGTGCTGGAGTAACTCAGTGGGACAGGCAGCATCTCTGGAGAGAAGGAATGGGTGACGTTTTGGGTCAAGAGAGAGAGAGATAGAGAGAGAGAGAGGGATAGAGAGAGAGAGATAGAGTGAACGCTGGTCACCGTGTGGGTTCGAGAGCATTGTAGATAATGACTGTCCCATTGTACTATAAGGATTGCTTGATGTATTGTAACATTTGAATGTTTGATATGCTGCATTATGCATTTTGCTGAATAAAGTCCCTGGAAAAGAGAAAAAAGAGTGAGAGATTCAAGATTCAAGATTCAAGATTCAAGATAGATTTAATTGTCACATGTGCCTTATGGCACAGTGAAATGAATTCCCATACAGTCATACAATAAAAATCAACAGGACACAACACACTATAGAATTTAACATAAAACATCCCCACACAGCAGAATCAAAGTTTCCCACTGTGTGGGAAGGCACCAAAGTCAGTCTTCTTCCTCCACTGTTCCCCGTGGTCAGGGCCTCCCTGTGCCCTCCGCAGTTGCAGCTACGGGCGGCCCGATGCCCAGGACCGCTCGCCGGGGTGATACAAGTCCGACGTCGGGGCTGCGGGACGTCCTCAGCGGCGTGGACAACAGAGTCGGCCCCCTCCTACCGGAGTCGGCGGCCTCCAATGTCCGTAGGCCGCGCCGGGTGGAGACTGCTGCTGTAGGCCCTCTGCAAGGCGCCCCAGGACTCCACGATGCCATTCAGCGCCGCCCGTGTTGGAAGCTCTCTCCACCAGAGCTCCACGATGTTGGAGCAACGGCTCAACGCTCCGGAGCTCCAACGGCGACCCAGGTAGGCATCACCCGCTCCGCGGTGACTCCAGCGCTGCGCCGCCGCTGTAGCAGCCCTGGTCCGGTTCCCGGTCCCCGGCAGGAAAGGCCTCTCCGATCCAGCTGGTAGGCCGCGAGGTGGGGGGGGCGAGGGCGCGACTCGGAGAAATAGTCGCGTCCCCGCCAGGAAGAGACTGGTAAACGGTTTCCCCCTTACCCTGCCCCCCTCCCCCACATAGAAAAGTTAAAGTTTCCCCCTAAAACAGACTTTGGACTAACTGAAAATTAATGAGCGCCCCTAGACTGTACCCTTTCCCATAAAGGTAAATATATATTTATATATATAAATATAAACTCATAATATACAACAACACAAAAAAATGTTTAATGGTGTTATTTATTATGTGTTTTACAGAGTATTTACAATGTGTACAAAACCATGACATGACTCCATAGGAATAGAACAGGCAGACACAGTGTCTTTTGTCCAGAGTTGGGGAATCAAGAACCCGACAACATAGGTTTAAGGCGAAGGGGGAAACACACACACACACACACAAACACACACACACACACACACACACACACACACACACACACACACACACACACTTACACACACACACACACACACACACACACACACACTCACACACACACACACACACTCACACACACACACACACACACACACACACACACACACACACACTGACACTGTGTCATCCCTTAACTAGGGTTACTGTTTAGATGTCAGGGGTCCACCCATTTAAGACAGAGATGAAGCAATACGTATGAGACTTTCGAACCCTCTGCATCATGTGATTCTATGAACTTATTGGTCTAAAGGGGCTGTCCCACTTGGGCGACCTAATCCGCGAGTTCTGGTGAGTTTGCCCTCGACTCATACTCGCAGCATGTTCGACACAAGGTCATAGGAGGTCTTTGTAACTCTCCTTCATGCTCGAGAGTAGGCCCCGCGTACTCGAGACCTCAGCTAGGTCGGGGCGTGTTTTTCAATATGTTAAAAAAATGCCCGCGAGTAAAACAAGGTCGCCATGGAAAAAAATCGATACTTTTTTTACTCGTAGGTTTAGTCGTAGTAGGTCGGCATGTTAGTCGTAGGTAATTGAGGGTAGTCGAAGGTAGTCGTAGATAGTCTTTGTCATAGTTGAAGGGAGGTCAAAGGAGATCGAAGGAGGTCATCTTCACCCTCCACTGTTCAGTGTCGAATTTTCCCGATGTTAGTCGTAGCTAGTCGTAGCTGGCCTTCAACATAGTCGAAGGAGATCTACATAGTCGAAGGATGTCTTCAACATGTCTTTTTTTCAAACTCTTCTAAACTCGCCAATTAGGTCGCCCAAGTGGGACAGCCCCTTTAGACCCTGTAAAGGATAGAGAGAATGATGTGAGAGAGGATTGGGTGAGTTTTGCATGGCATAGACTTCTTGTGTTCAAAATCATTGCACAAAGGGTGGTGGGTTATGGAACGAGCTGCCGGAGGAGGTTTAATGTGAGGGGGGAAGGATTTAAGAGGAACGTGAGGGACAACTTTTTTGACATAAAATATGGCAGGTATATGGATCGAGGTGCCAGAGGAGGTAGTTGAGGCAGGTACTGTTACAACATTCAAGAAACATTTAGGCAGATACAATCATAATCACAATAATACATTATTAGCCAAGTATGTTTTACAATATACGAGGAATTTAATTTGCCAAGTCAGTCATACAAATAAAAAGCGACAAAACACACAATATACATTTTAACATAAATATCCACCACAGTGACTCCTCCACATTCTTCACTGTGATGGAAGCGAAATAAAGTTCAATCTCTTCCCTTTCCTCTCCCACGGTCGGGAGCTTCGAGCACTCCGTTGACCGGACGATCTTGACTTCCGTAGCCGACGACGGGCCCTCCGCGTCGAGGCAATCTGCTCCTGCATCGGGGGGATGTTAGCTCCCCCGTGCTGGACGATACAAGCTCGCACGGGGCTGGTTGAACCTTCCGTGACATTGGAGCTCCCGACATCCACGACTTCTCACGAGACTGCGAGCTCCTGATGTAAAGACCGCAGGATGCGGTTGGAGCGATCCAGGCAAGGGATCGACTCCAGTGTAAGACCACGCCCCAGGGTGGGACCCAAGGTCAGTCCGAGGAGCCCTCCAGCTCCATCGATGGTAGGCCGCAGAGTGACCGGAGAATGCGATCCGAAAATTAATAGCGTCTCCGGCACGGTAAGAAACTGAAAAAATGGATATATGGATACATGAATAGGATAGGTTTAGATGGATATAGGCCAAATATAGGTGGGACTAGTGTAGATGGGACATGTTGGGCTGAAGGGCCTGTTTCTTTGCTGTATCACTCTACGACTCTACGCTATAAGCCAATGGAAGTTGACACAACACTGTTTGGAAGGTCCATTGGTCTGTTTAATAAATTTAATATAATTAATTTGAATTAACAACCTGAAGTGAATTGAGTCGAGTCCAGTTCACTGTTGCTGTTTATCAATTCCCTGAACAGCAGCTGGTCAATTGCACAGATTCTTAAGATACAGTTAAATCAATTTAATCGTGTGGCAGATTGATCCAATGAGCGTTGCTTATTATCATTAGATTTGTGGAAGAACAAACAAAACACTGGAGACATGTACAAAAGAGATTAAATGGTCCCAACAGGGTCAATTAGAAAAATAGAGAGTCAATAAAAGTCCGTTCATTTTATGGGATAATGGTAACATTCACAGTGATATTAGGGACAAATGAGGGAAAGGAGATCCCAAAGTGTGTTTAAGAAAATATTTGAAATGTGCATTTTCGCCAAGACTTGTTGCTTGGAGATTAGCCAAACTAAGTGGAACACGTATCAGTAGGGGAATAACTAGGTAAAAATTGGTAAGTCAAATCGGTGGTAAGGATGGCAAACACAATGCTAGCATTTATTTAGAGTGGATTAGAATACAAAAACAGGGATTTCGTGCTGAGGCTTTATAAGGCACTGGTCAGACCGCATTTGCGAGCAATTTTACTTTGGAGTCACGTGAGTGACTACGTGAAGAACCCGTCCAGCACGCATGCACAACATGAGCGTTCACGCAGTGCAACAGCGACGCAGCGGGAGTCAGGCGCTCCCGCTACAGCTTAAAAAAGACGGACCATCAGGTAAGTTTATTCTGAGGTCGTTTTTTCCCAAAAAAGAAGTGTTTTGTTTTGTCTCACCAGGAACATGAGCAAAACAAGACAAGCCAAGAAGTCCGCCCCCCGTTCGACTCCAATGGAGGAGCGTTCCATCAGTGGGGGGCAAGAGGCGGTAGGACCGCTAACCCAGCGGTCCGCCATCCCCGACACCATGCCGAGCCCAGTCCCGCTAGCGCAGCCTGAGCAGTGGGCTGGATGTAAAGCAGCACGGAAGATCAACCGGCCGGTGGTATCCGATTCTTCGGACGGGGACGTCTCACCGCCCGCGCGGGGCAGAGACAGCCGCCTGAGCCACATGGAGCGGCTCGTGGAGCAAATGCTCCAGCGAGACTTGCTTCGAGAGGAGCAGTCTCGCAGGGGGAGTTCAGGCACTCCCACCACAGTGCCTCACAAGGCACTGGCCATCGCCTCCCCCTCATCCGAGAGCAGCGTTGGCGACCAGGGCTGGGCTGGTCAAGAAGAGGGGTCACTGGCCGAAGATGTCGGGAGTATGCTTGGGGTACAGGACCAGGAAGAGCTGCTGGGTGTGGTAGACCGCTACGTGGCAGCTCCACGAACAGGACGGCCATTAGAGCCAAAACTGGCGGCCAGCATTAACTACCTATCCTTCAAGCCCCTACAAGAACAGGTAGTTAATGAGGCACTAGAGCTGTATTCGGCCCCAGAGAATTGCACCTTGCTCAACCTGCCGGCTGTCAACAGCCAAATCTGGGGGAACGTTGGGCAGAACATCTGCAATTACGAGCTCAAACTACAGCGGATCCTCAGGCTCCTGACGTCAGCCATCACTTCGTATACTCGTTCCGTGGATGGGGTGGAAATGAACACGAATCAGCAGGATACACTCGCACTGCTGTCCAATACCCAGTTCAAAATGAACAACCTCTGTAAGGAGATTATAAGACCTGCCCTCAACCTGAAATTCACGGGTTTGTGCAAAATGCCGGCCACAGAGCCAGAAATCCTGCTCTTCGGCAAGGACCTCGCCAAAAAAGTAAAGGACATGGAGGAGGAGTCCAAAACATTTGGCCTCAAGAGGGCAGGCAAACCCACTAAACCCAAGCGGCAGTACCCCACCGCGTCCACCAGTCGACGTCAACCCTATGGGACTGGTGAAAGCTCGGGGTCCGCATATTACCACCGGAAGCCTTCTTTAGGCCAAGGCCCAGAGCGGACCCCATGGAAAATGCGCCACCCCCAACCAGCAACACATCAGACAACACATCAGAAGACTCATCGTCCGACAAAGAAACAGAAGAAACATACATAACCATGGAGGTAGGTGGGTCTGGTTCCTACCAGCATATAAAAAGTGGGGGTTCTATACTAACAGGGGGGAGATTACACCTGTTTGTGCAAGCATGGAGGTCTATCACGAATGACAAATATATACTCAACAGCATTCGTGGATACAAAATAGAGTTTACTCTAGAAAACTTGCCACCCGTTCAGCATTCACCCCAAAGGGTCTTTTCCCTCTCAGTTAAAGAAAAACGAGAGGGACAAGCTGAACTGGTGAGACTAATTACAAAGGGTATCATTGAAAAAACCAAACATGAACCCTTGGAATTTGTCTCTAATATATTCACTAAAACCAAAAAAGATGGTGGATGTCGCATCATCATTGACTTAACTTCACTAAATATGTTTGTTAAGTATATACATTTCAAAATGGAAATATTTGTAACTGCCAAACAACTGATTTCCAAAGGATACTTCATGGCAAGCATCGACCTTAAAGATGCTTACTATTCAGAACCCATTCATAAGGATCATTGCAGATACCTGAAATTTACCTGGATGGGGCAACAATGGCTGTTTAAAGCGTTGCCTGACGGTTTAACAACAGCCCCAAGATTATTCACCAAGATACTAAAACCAGCCTTGGCAATATTAAGAAAACAAAAACATATTGTCATGGCATATCTTGATGATATCTTAATAGTAGGCAAAACCATGGAATTGGCTATATCAGCTGTGTCAGCTACCAAACAATTGTTTGAAACCTTGGGATTTGTCTTACATCCAGATAAATCTAAGTTGATGCCATCCACAACCATGGACTATCTGGGCTTCACAATTAACTCAGTCCACATGTCTGTAACTTTGCCAAAAGACAAAACAGCAGAATTGGCACAAACATGCAACAATTTAATGGTCAACGATCGACCAACCATTCGACAAGTGGCGAGAGTAATTGGGAAAATGGTAGCAGCATTTCCAGCTACACAATTTGGACCTCTGCACTATCAAAACTTACAAAGAGCAAAAGTGCAGGCACTAAAACGACATGCAGGTCACTTTGACCGGATCATGAAATTACCCACTGAAGCAATATCAGAGCTACAGTGGTGGCTAGAGAACATTTGGCATAGTTCCAGCCCTATCATCATCGTTAACCCTACGTTAATTATTCAAGCAGATGCTAGTGCTCAAGGCTGGGGAGCAACTAATCCCATATCCAGCACAGGTGGTAGATGGACTAACCTAGAGTCATTGTTACTACTTACACTGGACATAAATTATCTAGAAATGTTGGGTGCATTTTATGGATTAAAAGCATATTCAACAAACATGCATCACTTGCATGTTCGGTTACAAATAGAAAATACCACGGTGGTGGCCTATATTAACCATATGGGTGGCATAAAATCGATATCATGTGACAAATTGGTCAACACAATCTGGCAATGGTGTGTCGACAGACATATTTGGCTATCAGCAACTTACCTGCCAGGTAAGCTAAATACAGTGGCAGACACCAGGTCACGCAAATTCAATGATAACCCCGAATGGATGTTAAATCCCAAAGTATTTGCTAAAATTACCAAGCAATATTGCACGCCAGATATCGATCTATTTGCATCCAGACTAAATCACCAGGTTCCTATGTATGTCGCTTGGGAACCAGACCCTGAGGCAGCAGCGGTAGATGCGTTCGCGCTGGACTGGGGAAATTTCTTCTTTTATGCATTTCCTCCCTTCTGCCTCATCAGTCGGGTACTACGCAAAATACAAATGGACTGCTTCAGGTATTTTGATAGTACCCGACTGGCCTACACAGCCATGGTTCCCAGTGCTCCTCGACATGATCGTCGAGACCCCAATGACTTTTCCCAGTAGCCCAGAATTGCTAACCCACCCAGTATCTGGCATAAGCCACCCATGCCACGATATAATTAAACTCCTGGGCTGCAGATTTTGAAAAGGCCTCTTCTGGGCCTGGGATTGTCAGAAAACACCATCAACACCATGACAGCATCCCACCGTGTATCCGCAAGGAAACAATACTTATCAAGTATCAAGAAGTGGGAAAAATACTGTTCGAACACAGGAACCACATACTCAACCACAACAGTAACCAATGTACTAGCAGGCCTTCACCATAATGAAGGACTCAGCTACAGCGCCATTAACACAGCCAGAAGTGCTCTGTCTGCCTATTTAATTCAGGCACCAGGACAACAGGCCATGGGATGCCATCTGCTGGTGATCAAACTCATGAGGGGGATATTTAACTCCAATCCCCCTTGACCAAGGCACACCCATATCTGGGATGTCAGTGTGGTCCTGACATACCTCAGGGGATGGTCACCAGCCAGGTCCCTCACCTTGGAACAATTAACTCTGAAGATGGTCATGCTGATGGCACTTGTGTCATCACAAAGAGTCCAGTCACTTCACCTATTACGACTGGACAACATGATCATAACTCCAGACCATGTCTCATTTACTATCCAGGGGCTGGTCAAACAGAGCAGGCCAGGAACATCAAATCCAGTCATGGAATTCCGGGCTTACCGACCAGAATCACGGTTATGTGCCATGACCCACCTACTGAACTATATTGACACAACTAAAATCCATCGAGGGAGAGAAAAAGCCTTATGGGTCAGCCACAATAAATCTTATGGCCGGGTAACAAACCAAACCATTTCAAGATGGCTCAAGCAGGTGCTGAAAGCCGAAGGTATAAATACTAACATATATAAATCTCACTCCTCCAGGGCAGCATCCACGTCGGCGGCTAAGAGAATGGATGTACCAATAGACCACATCCTGGCTACGGCGGGGTGGTCTGGGGAAAGAACGTTTCAAACTTTTTATAATAAGCCGTTGGTAGAACCTGCTTCATTTGCAGAGAAAATATTACAATCTTCAAATATATAATTTAGCCCGGGGGAGCAATTTGTTTTTTGTTATTGTTAATAAACACCATTATTGTTTTTTACAAACAGATTCATGGTTGATTACGATAACATACTTTTTCCCTCAAATGACATCGGCAGAGAGTGAAGTATGAACTGTTACACGGTTTGAAATCACAGAGCTTTAAAATCTTCACGTAGTCACTCACGTGACTCCGAAGTAAAATAGTAAGATTAAACGAGAACTTACCAGTTTGAAGTTTGATCTGTATTTTATGAGGAGTTACGATGAGGGATTACGTGCCCTCCGCTCCCACCCTCAATAATAGAGATCAAACTGGTATCTAAGTTCTCCTTTTCTTTACTATATTTATGTTAATTACTGTGTCTTTCTGTGATTCCACACCGCTGCTTTGAAGTATGTCGCGCATGCGTGCTGGACGGGTTCTTCACGTAATCCCTCATCGTAACTCCTCATAAAATACAGATCAAACTTCAAACTGGTAAGTTCTCGTTTAATATTACTATTTTGGGCCCCCTTATCTGAGGAAGGATGTGCTGGCACCAGAGAGGGTCCAGAGGGCGCCTCTGGTCTAAGACTCTCTCACTTAAAGAACATCCTTTAAGGTTCACTAAGGTTCACCCCTACTTCCTCATAAGGCTTAGGAAGTTTGGCATGTCCCCAATAACACTCACCATATTCTACAGATGCACCATAGAAAGCATTTTAACGGGACGCATCACAGCGGTTTGGGAACAGCGTCATCCAAGACCGCAAGAAATAGCAGCGAATTGTGGACGTAGCCCAGGCCATCACACAAACCAACCTCCTTTCTATTGACTCAATTTATACCTCACGCTGCCTCGGCAAGGCTGACAGCATAATCAATCTTGAGTCGCACCCCTGACACTCCCTCTTCTCCCCTCTCCCATCAGGCGAAATGTATAGAAGTGTGAAAATGCAGATTCAGGGGCAGTGTCTTCCAGCTGTTATCAGGCAATCGAATCATCCTCCCACAGCAGAGATCAGTGCTGAACTAATAACTACCTCATTGGTGAACCTCAGACTATCATTGATCGGACATTACTGGCTTTTTCTTGCAGTAAATGTTATTTCCTTACCATGTATCTGAACACTGTAAATGGATCGATTGTAATCATGTCTTTCTGCTGACTGGTGAGCATGCAACAAAATCTTTTCACTGTACCTCAGTACACATGGCAACAAAATAAACTGAACTAAACTAAACACTCTATCAAGGCCTTCACTCTATCTAGGCCTTTCAATAGTGCAGACTAGTACAGACTTGACAGGCAGAATGGCCTCCTATTCTGCAATCACCGTGGATATGGATGTAATGAACTGCTGAGTTCTCTGTGCCAGGAGTTAACAGAGTCTTGTGAGAAGACTTCACAGGCATTAAGTCTGTCTCTGGAATGATTCTGCAGGTTACTTGTTTTGCAGAAGTTGGTGAAAAAAAATATATGAGGATGATAAACTTTGTTGATTAAATCAGAATAACATCAGATCACCATTTCTCATTGGACCTCAGTAATGATCCAGGAAAAAAATAACTGTTTTTCTTTTTAATTACAGACTGCAGATTGCAAAGTGTTTTTAACAGTGGGACTAATGGTATTTGGCTGTGGGTAATTCAATTGAAATTCAAGCACAAAACGTACCTCTCATGTATTGGCAGGAGCACTGTGTAAGTAATTGTAATGGATATATCATGTAATATTGTTATATAAAATTGTTATATGCACATATTATTTGAATCACTAACTTTTAGGAAGTCTATTTTATATATTTTATATGACAATTATATCTAACAATTATATATATAATTGACATATATAATTGTAATATATAAAATAGACCTATAAGTTACTGATTTAAATAAATAATTAAATATATACACACACACACACACAGACACAGACACAGACACACACACACAGTAGTACATATACACAGACGCACTCATACACGCACATACATATATACACACACAAACGTATATATACACATACACACACACATTTATAAATATATTCACATACATGTATATATATACTAGACTAATTGGGACCTGTTGGGTCCCATTCCCACACGGGAGGGCTGGTCCCCAACACAATATTTCATTTCTCCACCAATTCCAATATTCCACCACTCACGCATAGCCCTCAAATGCGCAGGTGCGGCTGACGGGTTACCGTTGCGATGCCCCTGATCCACTTCCTCCCCTCAACCCTCCCCCCATACTCCGTCCATTGCACAGTCCCACCCCCCCCCCCCCCCCCCCCCACTCACTCATTCTCAATCGCCCCCCTCAAACCCCCCCCCCCCCCCCATCCACTCTTAGCGGCTCCCCGGCGGCACAGCCATTCCCTCCCATTGGGTTCCTACTGTGAGGTAGAACATGCAGGCATTACTGTGCAGCTGATGGGCACGGCAAGTGGAAAAGGGATTTAGTAAAGCTTAAAATGTGAATAACTCATAAAATATAACAACAACTTAAATGTTAAAGGGGAGATTTATTCAGTCCATTCTTTCTTGTTGCGTCTCTTGTTGCATTCTGCAGCCGGGACGGGTTCAGCATCAAGCGGGGGCTGTTGGGGGCCGATGGGGGAGGGGGAAACATCCTGCAGCTGGAGGAGGGGGACGGCTTCAGGCAGTGGCCAATGGCAGGGGGGCTTTCTAGAAGGCTAGTATAGGTGTTGTGTGCCGAATGGATTCTTGGGGCTAGTCCTGAAGCTGGGGACTGGGAGGCTTCAGGTTGGGGGCTGGAGGGAGCGTTCTGTAGCTGGGGGAGGGGGGACAGCTTCAGGCAGGGACGGGAGGGGGAGTGATGTCATGGCCTACCGGTGCCTGACCCCGCTAGCGCCCGCACGGATCCCTCAAGCCCCCCACTACTACTCCTCACTTCCCCAGGGGATCTTGAGTTTGCAGCAATCGGAAATCAACATCCAGGCTGCTCTTTTCGACTTTCCACAAACGGCAGCGTCCCCGTTGACTCAATCGACAGGTTCGGCGCCGTGATAGCTCACTCACCAAAGCTTCTTAGTTCACAAATCAACTCCTTCACCGAGCGGCGTAGGCAGTGGTGTTGGAAAATGACGCGCAAAACGAAGTCGACAACATCACTCGGACCAGCTTCTGCGGCTCCACCAGAACTCAATCTCATTATCATCACGAGCTAAAATCACATAAAGGGGGGGAAAAGCTGCCAACACAAATTCACTCATGCAACAGTTCGGACTCACATTTCGCACACTACGGACTTCAGGGCCACAGTTCACTCACTCAACTTCGGGGAAGCGCGGCCAGTTCGTCTCACGCGTGAAGCTAGCGGACTTCGACCAAAAAAAAAAGACTCTTCACTAGCGGTGGGTGGAGCAAAGCTGAGTGGGACAAACGCTTCTGCACCGACTCGTCCTTCCCGAGACTGGCCTAGTGACAGTCATAAGCCCCGACTTCTGAGACTCGACGCTACCGGCCCTCCGCACAAAGCTTTAACGTGTCATCCTATAACCCCCGGAAGAGGGCATTACCTCATGTGGTGACTGTACAACTGGGCAGCTGCTGAATCTCTTTTATGACCTCATACTGTCGCAAAGTTGCAAAAAAAACACAACAGAAAATGGTAACAGTAAACATGGGGGGGGGGGGTTGGGCGGTGTTAGGTCGAGCAAGATGAAGCGTGTGAGGAGGGGCGACGAAACCCCTAACGACAGACCGCTACATGGACCTTTTTCGCGGCAAATTTAAATTACACCATAGACCGGAAGTGGCAAAGATCGCGATTTTCTTAAGATGATAACCATATACACAGACCCACATGTAGCCGACCAACAGCTAAACAAAGGCTCAATAAACTTATGCAAACAACACTACAAAAACACTCCCCGAGATCGGTATGAGTGTGGGCGCGTTACTCCAGGGCAATGGGGGGTCAATAACCATGCCCCACAAAGGCGGCCTGAGAGTTGCCGAACAAGGAAAGAAGCGAAAAAAAAACAAGATAGAAGGGGTGAAATCGGGTTGTGAGGAGTGCGTGTGTGATTGAACGTATGGGACTAAAAAACACATGATTCACATTGGCCATCTCTCCCACCCTATAAGTTACGCCCTCGTGCCGATAGAGGGGGGGAGGACTACCCCGGGGGCGCTGGACGGGAGTCGACGTAGAGGCACTCTGAGTCGGGGGAGGGAGAGCACAACTGACCTAAGCTGTGATTCAACTGAACCTGTGCACATAAGCTGCAAGGTATTCTGATGCAATAAATGATGGTTAGCACTATATGCATGGGGAAAGGAGTTGTTTGGCCTGCCCGTCGTGGGAACTGCAATGAAATGAAAGGAAAGGCCTTTGCGATGTAATAGTGTGACCTAGTGAGAACCCAAACGAAAAAACAACTATGAAAACTGTGAGGGAAGTGTGTGTAAATCATCAGTGTTTGGCTCCCTGTGCTTGACGACGCGCGAATGGAATGGAGATAAAGGAAATCAGGAGGGAGGGGCCGGCCCGGTGCGTGAAATGGCATGGCAAAGGGAAAGGAGGAAAGGTGCCTTAGGGTGTTTGCCGCATCTGCAGCGGCTGCGCGGGCTAGTGGAGGGAAATGAAGGAAAATGCAGACGGTCTTGGCCGGTGCTGTTGGTGCAACTGAGCGCATACCAGGTGGAAATGAATGAAAGGCATGAGCCTGTTTGGGCCTGCCTTGCTTGAAACGGCAATGGAGTGAAAGGAAAGAAAATGCCAGCAAAACGCCGGGGTGGCCGGCCTGTCGTAAAAGGACATGGAAAGAAATGAAATGGCAAGTTGGTTGTTTGCCTGCCCTGTGCGTGCATGGACAATGGAAAAGGAAAATGAATAGTTGTTTGGTCGTTCTGAAACTACTATTTGCGCCCACAAGCCACTATTAGCAAAAACCAGGCCTGTTGCTCAAAATGCCGTCGAGCCCCGGAGGATCATTTTATAACACCGAAGGCATTTTGCCAGGCCAGCAAAATCCAGAAAAAGGCCTTTCACTGAGAAACTTTCCCAGGATAGATTAGGTAAAGACAGCCCCTTCGGCCCACACTCCTGTTACTAGTGCTGAGAGTCCCGTCGTCCCTCTTAATATTCCCGCTGCAAGGGATTTCCTCCGTCCCGTCCCTCATTGGCTCCCTTGAGATCCAGCCAGGAGAGACCGTTCCTCCTCCTTCCAAGTCGATTGCTTGTGTGCTAGACAGGCAAGTTACAATGAAAAAAACTGAAGAACTAAAATTACAAAAGTCCACATATTGGAGGTGGCTGGCCCACACCCGCTCCCCGCTGTGTGCTGCACGTGACACGAGGCTCAGAAAAACCTCACTTATCTATGGGGGCATAATTGCTGGCATTAAAGCTTCGCTGAGTCTCCAGCCCTCCCTAGCAGAGCCTGAGTTGTCTGTAGCTTCACCCAACAGTACCGGGGGACTGGAGTGAGTAACACACCACAGGCCGTGGGGAGGAATGCCTGATGCCAGCAGCTCCACCCACCGGAGATGGAGCGCCCCAACCAGGCCTGATGACTGAGCGGCAGCCAAAAAACCAGAGCCCTGCAGGACTGGGATTCTTCCCGTCCAGGCCTCGTGTCTGAAGCTGCCTGCCCACGAACCTTGGCCCAAGACGGGCCAGAAGCCTTAACTGGAAACCGGACCACAGCCGCATACTAGCGCGCCAGACCCCACACACACTGGCCACGCAAGGGGGGACTGGATGGTGAGGTGGGGAATATTGCGTTGATGGAACCACCTCCCAGGTGACAGGGGACCGAGACGGGGATACAACCGATTAAATCTCATCAAGAAAATATCAATTCTCCCACACACGCATACATAGGAAGATACATAGCCTTACATATACTATACATATACAATCAGCAGGAATACATACATATACAGAGTCATTACATACATTAACGATAGAGAACCACAGATCAGACCCACATTAATAGTATGACTAGACCTAGCAGGTTACAAATTTTGAGATTTCAAAATCCAGCTCTGCAAGTTTCCCAAAATCAGATCAAGCAGAACAAGAAATTTATTGACAACCATGCACTGGTCAATCTCAGTAGTTCACAAATTTAGCCCAATTTGTCATAGCGGAATTAAGCATCTTGTTCCCATTGATTTTCACTGGACCTTCACAAAACAGCGGTGACTTGGGAGATGCCCGAAGGGAGGCCATTCGTCTAAGAAAAGATTAACCGAGATCATATCACAATACCTAAGGTCCAAAGTGATTCACAAAAAAAACAAACATAATCACAATATCATATTTTGATCATCTCCTTTACATTCAATTTATAGGCCAAAGGAAGGACTTTAGAGGTGTATGTCAAAGGAATATCGCTAGGTGGCTAACAGGCGCTCGCATTAGTCGAAATAACTGGCTGGGGGCGGGGTGGTGGCACGCGACGGAATCGGTGAACATCAACTCGTGTGGAATCCAGGAGGCCGTGGGCTATTGCGTTTGAAGAGCGCGGGTTAGGCTCCTCTCACAAGGCAAGAAAAATTCGTGGCGGGGAGATAAAAAGCCCTGAAAATCTAGCGATTCGTTATAGATATTGTGACATCATTCAGGCTTTAATCTATGCCAGGGCATATACACATAGAAAAGAAGTACATAACCGTGTTGTGCTGATAATAACGCTCATAACCACTCTCATGGGGCGGCCGGAGAGTAAGCTACGGAATGAAACCCGGAATTGGAAATCCTATAGAACTATTTATCACCTATAAAGCTAATAAGACTCTTTTGCGACCGGAGGTCTGCAGCGATTTTTCGGTAATTATTACTAGCTAACCTGTACGATTGTACAAACGCCTCGTATAAAAGCCTGTTTTACTACACCGCCACCCAGGAACCCAACACAACCCCGAATCGTAGGGGATTTGTAACATACCTATCTAGAACCGAACTGAAGGGGGGGGGGGGGGGGGGGGGGGGGGATGGGGGGGCGGGGTGGGAATAATAGGGGGCTGGTTCGGGGGGGTGGGGGGTGGGGGGGGGGGTGGTGGGGGGGGGGGGGGGGGCGGGGGGGGGGGGGGGGGGGGGGGGGGGGGGGGGGGGGGGGGGGGGGGGGGGTGGGGGGGGGGGGGGGGGGGGGTGGGGGGGGGGGGGGGGGGGGGGGGGGGGGGGGGGGGGGGGGGGGTGGAGGGGGGTTCGTCATACTGTGGCATACATCACACCCGTGGGAAGAGGATTATGGAGAGAGAGTATAGTTAGAGAGAGTTTCTTTTACTTCACAACCCAATTATCCCCCAAACACACATTTTCGCGGCATGGGCCGTTTTTTACTTGCAAACCAACCATATTTTCATTTCATTCACAACACATAAGGAGGTCACCACATTTAAAGTATACATTTTGGTCCTGGTGATTCAGAGCTCAGAGCATTGACCTCCATCTGCAAGACTGATGAGGCACACCACTCCTGGTTTTTTAGTCCCACCCCTCTCCCGCCAGCCAGGTCAGCATGATAAAATGTTTAGATTAGTTTTCTTAAAACACATTTAAATAGTCTCGTTATTTTTTTCTTCGATGGGGAAAATTCCCTGGTCCGATGGTCGACGTGGGGCTCTTCTGAGGGGGCGAGGTGGCCACCAGGACGGCCGCTACATGTGTGCAGTGTTCTCCTCTAAAATCGCGGGGGGGGGAAAGGAGGGAGCACCGTGGTCCAAACGGTCAAAAGGTTCAAACTTGAGTAATATAGGAGATACAGAACAGACATACACCCATCCCTGGGGTTGGTTTGTGTGTATGTATAAATGTACTTGCATACATACATACATGTAAACATATCTATGCATCACCACACATATATGTAAGAGTTATGCGAGAGATATAAACCAAGCGAATTTAGTATTGTAGTATCATAGTATACCCTCTAGAACAACATTGTTGGTCTCACATATCTATACAGTAAGGTCTGACTATTGGTGTAGATCTATGGGGTATAATATACTAATCACTGAATAGTATATCTATAGGTATACTCTATCTGATTTATATATTATATTATGTGGTGTCATATATATGTGTCTAAATTTTAGTGTGGAAGTCAACTTGTGTATCTTATACAGATACCCACACCCCCATATCTGTCATACAGTTAGTATCATACTACGTAATATATAACACACACATATATAACACAGATACCCTAACCTTTCTTGGTAGTATACAGATATCAAACACAAAATTCTGATTATTGTAGCCCATGCTGGGTGTAAATAGCCTCGCAAGTGAAATTAGAAATCCCTATGAACGAGACTTGAACACTGGGGGTTCTGTTAATTGTGATAGGGCCATGCAAACAAAAACCGATGCAATTGAGCCCTATTGGTCCCCGAGGAGGTTGCTTACACTGATAAATCATGTGAAATCTATGTCGATTCTAACTGCAAAAAGTGCCCCTACAAATGGTGCGTGGGAGAAGTTACAATCTGTGATGTCCCACAGGATGGCTAGACCCTAAATTCCCATCCGTGGTCCGTTTTGATCCTCCGCCACTATGGAACGTAAGTAATGGGCCCAATGGCCGCCTGCTAAGCCTAGCGACTGCGTCCCTATGGGGGGCAGAAAAGTGTTGGTTGAGAAGGTGCCTACGGGGTGGCACGAAGCGGTAGACTGTGTAGGGGGAAGGAAACTGTAGGTACATAAAAAAAGATTTAGCCAACAAAAACCACAAAATGCTGATGAAGGAAAAAAGTAAGCCTTACGCCCGAAACATATGTCTCGCCGTTTCCTTGGGGCATCGGTGCCCAGATATGACCTTGCCTGTAACACACAAAAAAGGCTGCGTTACTCTGGGAGGGGTGGGGCCACATTTAGTTTTTAAGTTTAAAAGTTTTATGTTTAGAATACAGGGGCTCAGAATCAGGCCCTCGAGTCCACCCACAGACCCGAGCGCGAATCCCACCCACACTAACCTATCCTACACAGTGAGACAGAAAGACAATCACTTAAACCGGGCCAATTAAGCTACAAACCAGAGGGGGGAGGGTCGTGGGGAGAATGTTAACACAACTACCGTACGAGGCAAGGCACCCTAGCCCGATCGACCTGCTATAACTGACACGGCCAGCGCTTTGTGCCACCTGCCCCCACTTAAAAACCTAACGAAACCCCGTCTGGAGACTGTGCTCCCGCACCCAAGGTTGTCAGGTAAAGCGGAATTCCCTAAGTTTCCCCCTATGTTTTTGCTGTCCCACTACCTTCTTCCACTACCTGCTACACGCAATCCGCAACCACACTTCACCTCCGGAACCGCAGAACGGAAATGTCCCGTTTGTGTTGGGGCTCAAAGTCTCCTAGAGTTTACGTTCAACATTCCTAAGTGGACAGGGATAAGGCAACAACTCCTAACCGTGATCTGGAAAATCGAAAAAAAGAGGGGGGGAAGGGGGCGCCACCAAAGTGTCTTCCCTGTGTCTACAGATCTTCTTGGGCAAGAATGGGAAAAATTGTTAGTTTTAGTAGCCTCTCGGAGGGAGCCTTTGTAGATAAACTGTGACAAGATAAATAAAAGTATTACTATTTCCGCATAATTCTTAAGTACGTTCCTAGCATGGCATTGGGGGAGTAAGGTTGTGCGATGGCATATGGCCTGAAGTTGAACAAGTGAAAGTAAAGATCGAGATGTACGTCTTTGATTACTCTGAAGGTCGTGGGTTTTTTCAGAGTCAACAGCAGAAAAAATCGCATGAAGGCGCAGCGCACCGAATTCGTTAGTTTGCGTGGGCAATGGAATTCAATGTATGGGGGGTGAGTAATTAAGGACACAGGGAGGGGGGGCCATTTGCCCCAGTCTAACGAGTCCGCCAGTGGGTCAATCATGGCTATCTACCATTCCCTTTCCAACGGCAGGGGGGACAACGGGGGGGCCCATACATACATCAAATATCCTGATGCCGTCGACAATCCATTCATCAAACATTCTCATGGGTACATCATACATTCAATATGCATTTGTCATAACATCAAAGTTGTAATTCCCCCAACCGTTTGCCAACACGGGCGGGCAACAACGCCAGCCGCGTGTGGCCCACGACACATTGAATAAAGCCCTTCCGCTAATAAGGAGGGTGCCTTTCCACCACACGCCTGCCCCCCATTTCCCCGCAGCAAGGACTCCTAGGACCCTGGCGTCCTCAGCCCACCCGCGAATCCTTGCCGTAATGGCTTCAATACACGAGCTTCAGTGCTCCCTTAAATAGATTCAAGAATAAATAAATTGTTTCCAAACATTGGTGCATTGAGATGCATGCCAACAGGAATACATCATCCGCTCTCGGTGATACCGAAGTCCCGTTGTATACATATAAACAAGAAAAGAAGAAAAGTCCTGGGATAACACAAACCTGACTGAAAACAAAACAACCTGGGAGGGATCATAAAATTAAAAACCGATCGTTCGGCCCACCACACAGAAAAGTCAAAAGAAGAAACAGCGCAACACAACTCGGATCCCCCAGCGGAGACGGGGCACCCACTAACACTAGCACAAAACGACGGGGGGGTACTTAATGAAATTTGCAATTTTGCTTAATAAAAATTACCAAGGCCAAATCAACCCTACACACCCTGTAACACTTTGAGTGTCGAGATCTCTGAGAAGATGATCTGGTCAAGGGGAAATGTCACAAACGCCGTAACAACAAGATCAAACGACACCCCTAGGTCAGAGATCGAACCTGGCTCGGCACTGGAACCGCTGAAATAGAGCGCAGGGAGCAACATCTAACCACTGCGTGCCTTTGCGCCATCGGGGGTGCCCCACAAATTCTGCCATCTGGCATACCTTCTTCATAAATTACCCATCATTTTTCCCCGCGCCCCTTCTCTCATAAAAAAGATTGAAGAGGAAGCTTGCCCCCTAATATATACACCTAATATTCCCTTTCTCCAGATTGCTGGCCTTCCGCCATGACGCCCTGCGCTGTGCTCCAGCTGTTTTCTGGTCTATTTCAGGAATTAAATCAAAACTGGGCAACGTGTTATGGAAGGAACTGTAGAGGACCTGTGCAATGCTAGGTTTACATATAAAAATAAAAAAAGACACGAAGTAACCAAAGAGTGCTTGTAGCTAAACTCAAGTGGGATTACTAGGACACCATCTCTGGAGAAAGGATAGGTATGCTTTCAATCAAGACCCTCCTTGCATGACTGAGAGGTCAAGGAGAAGGATCAGATATATATATAGTGCTATCACGAAACACGCACAATGATGAATATTATAGTGCAAAAAAGGTGATTATATGTGAAAGGACAAGGCCATTGGTTTAAGCGGTGGGCTAAGCATTTGGACACAGCTTTGTGCCGTCTCACTTCCTGGTGCGAGGATGGTGTGTCCGCATTTTCATTCTTTGTTCAAGGAAACACGAGGACATACGTCAGAGTTCAGAATTAAGGAGCCAGAAATTTAGGAGTGTAACATGAATAGGGGAACATTTTACAACTACCTTAAGAGAATGCGGGTAGGCAGTTGGGAATGGAGCTTCCAGTGGAAGTTGGTGGAGAGCAGGGTTTCAGTATTGGTATCATTTAAAAAATAAATATTGGATAGGGGCATAATGGAATGAGAGAGAATAGTTAAACGAATGATATGCTACAATTGTGCACGGCATGAAATGGGACAACTAGACTAAGGGAAAAAACAGATTTGTTCGGCCTAAACGGAACCTTGTAGCCGAATTGGCCTGTTTCCGGCTGTAATGTTAATGTTTATTGGTTAGAGTTTCGTCCAGCATCGGGAGAAGGGGGGTGGCCTGCTTTTCTGTCCAGTTCGTGTGTTAGCAGTTCGGGCGTTCAGGAACCTTCGATCCCCTCCCATTACTAGGGTGCAGCAGTGCTGTGTCGCCTGAAGAGGTCTGCGTCTTGCTCCACTTTCGGCCTTGTTTGCTGTCCGAACTTCCCCTGCTGCCCCGGGGGAGGTGGGCTGGGAGGGGGAGGGTGGGGTGGGGGGGGGGGGTGGGGGATGGTGGGGGGGGGGGGGGTGGGGGGGGGGGGGGGGGGGGGGGGGGTGGGGGCTAGTACCAATAAATCGACCCCCTTGTCCCTGAGGAAGCCACGGGCCGGTTCCGCTCCAAAAGATTTTGTAAGCCTCACCCGGCGCTTTGCTTGCTCAGCGCCCACCTCGCGCGGGAGCTTTGTGTAGTGACCCAATAGGGCTGCAAAAACCTGTGCGTGAATGATTAAGGTTGGGAGAGGCCGTTGCAACAACTGTAGACCACTTCATCAACGGGGCCCCGCCGAGAAAAAAAAAAAAAAAAAAAAAAAAAAAAAAAGATCTGCAGCAGACGGATCAATCCATGGTCTAGCAGCATCACGGCCGGAGATCCTGCCGCTTTCTTGGCTCATGTGGATGGTCACGTCGTCGTTTAGTGCTCTGTCTATTTTCCCGTCCCTACACAGCGTTGCTTATGCTGCCTGAGCCCTTGAGGGATGACTCCAACCCGTCTTCAAGATTCTAAGCATCACGGTTTCGGGGTGTTGCTTCCCAAACTTTCTTCACAGAACTCTTATTCTTCAACTTTCAACTCAAAACCCCACGGTAATATCTTTATCTTATTTGGTAGGGGCTACCGTAAGTAAAACAGCGTAGTACGTTACTGTATCCTTGCCTAGTAAGAAAAGGATAATGAGGAATACACCCCATCTAACTTGCAACTTGGTAATACACTAAAACCAAACTTCCACAGCCAAGCACAAATCAGATGTTCATCAGACCTGTCCTCAAGTAAACTAATTATTACCCCGAAAAAAAAAGCATTACAAACAACCCAAATAAACTACATTTTACTAAAATTCCACTCTTTGGCCTGAATTGTTGCCGTTAGTCAACTGGGAGTCGCAGGTACAACAATAAACACGTGCTTTTTATTCCACTGTCGAGAGCCTGCAATATACAGTCCATTCGGCCCAATTGGTAATGCTAACCATGAATACTACCTCTCCAATATTAGGAGTTGGGGATCCCAAAAAAGGATCCAGGACGGACGGTGGCGGCGCGGGTAGAGTTTGGGCCTTACAGCGCCATAGCCCGGGGTTCCATCCTGACACTGGTGCTTGGTTCTTACGGAGTATTGCACGTTCTCCTCGTCTTATCTCTCTCTCTCCGTCTCAATCCTCATGTCTCTTACGAGTTGGGGTGGGGTGCACGCACATTCTCTCTCTTCCTTTCCTTCTTCTCTCTCCCTCTTCTCTCTCCCCGCTCCTGTTCGTTCCGGGAACACCTACTGGCTTTCTCCGCGTCTCACTCTCGGTTTCCTCCCACAAGAATGGACGAACCCAACAAGAGTACCAGGTTTATGGATTAATTTGCTTGGTGTTCAGTGTCTCACAAAGAGGAATACGGTGGGGGTAAGGCCGAAGGGCCGCTTTTCCCTCCAGCGCTACAAACCAACATCTCTAACTCAAACTAAACTCAACTAAATTAAATTCACCGCATTCTGATTCACCTCAATATCAATGGGAATGGTTCAACGGTGGAGAGAGTGAACCATTAAAAGTTCCTGACGTGCAGGGGATCTTAAATGGGTCTGTCCCTACTAAATCAGAGTATTGGTGTCGTGTTTGTCCACGGACTGTATAGCTGCAAAAGATTTGCTCTGGACCTGCGTACAAAGGGGTCAATAATTCATCACTAAACTAATACACTAAAACGTCCTATCATAGTACAAGACTTTGATGCTTGTCAAAGAAAGTTCATCAACCCCTTTAGGTCATGCACGTCAAGGTTTTCAATATGTCACATACACATACAAGAATTGCATGAAATGAAAGGGGCATTCCGCCGCGGAATTTTGTGCAAAAGACTAAACCAACAAAACAACAAACAAATTATAAACGCAATCATAACAACATATCTTTTACAAATACATTGGAAGGAAAAAATGTTCTGGAGAGTTAGTCCCATGTGTGAATATGTTTACCAGTCTTTGCCTCTGGGGGGAGAAGAACTCCTCTCAAACCCTCTCCGTTCGTCGAACCGCAGGCAACGTAGTCGTTTGCCTGACGTTAGCACAGCTGGAACCAGTCCGTTGCCCCACAGGGTTGGAAGTTTTGGGAACTTCCTAGAAGTTTTGAGGAGATGGTGTGTGTCAACAGTTTCTTTATAGCCAAACTTTAAACAGGATATACCTAGAGATCAGGGACCCGAAAACTGTTTGCATCACAGCCTGTTTCTGGCAACATAACTACTGTTCTTCTGCACCCCAATGAAAGGGACGGAGGAAGGTGGTGGACACTGGCAGTGGATCATGTTACTTACCTCACACCAATAAAGAGGTCAATGACATAGACAATAGAGCAGGAAGTAGGGTGCCATTTCGCTCTTTACCAGCAACCGCAGGATTACCTGTGTCATGGCTGTCATATAACAACAGTACCCCGAAGCCCCCCTG